>NW_022748279.1:274-2222 GCF_011630105.1 Anneissia japonica | reverse complement strand
CCAATCACCACCCATAGCCGTCGGAAGCATTTTGCAAGTGATCCGGCCATTATAGTCAAAGCTGAGGGAAGGGGAACTAAACAAATTTTGTTGTAAAAGTTAGTAGGGTGCTGGGCATCCACTGTCAGCCTCATCGTGGTTGTTGAACAACATTTTTGCAACTCTGAATGCCCGGAAATAAATGCTGACAATTTGTAGAGCCCTAGCCCCTCCCCTCAAAGAAATAAAATTAGCACGGAGATAGAGTCTGTTGGAAATACGGTTATTGTTATGAAAATATGTAGTACAATTGTACATCGTCATTTACTAAATTTATCTATATTGAAATATTTGCTCCCAGCGTACACTATATTCCATATTCTAAGTTTCGTGGCATGAATATATCCCCATAGCAGGCTTGAGGGTGTGTGAATAATGTTCATGAGGTACTCTCCCATATATAACACTAATAGTAAGATTTTTTTTTAAAGGGCATCATATTCTTACTGGTATGACTCAAGAAAAAATAGGGATAATAAAGGCCTATGCCCTGTACATGATGCTAAAGGGTGGGCACAGAAAAAAGCATCCAGGTTAAACATTCTATATCTGGACACAGAATGTGGTAGTATTGATGAAATTACAATTCGTAATATGATTTTAAATCATGGGAATAGACAGATGTAGGTCTACTGCGAAAATGATATATTGTTCAAAATGCAATTAAGTTGCTTATTCCTCCATGAATAAATAAGTGCAGGAAACATATGTACAAGGAATAACAATGATAACTATAATTATATCTACACGATGTGCAGTATTAAAAAATATTAACAATATGCAATTAATTAAATAGGCCTGGAACATGTTCTATGAATACACATGATACAGTATGCTATGAATTATCTATGGAAATACAGTAGGCCTCCTATGCCTACACAAATAATGTCGCGTCTCGACAAACTTATTGCTCGTACAATTTAATTTACACTTACCAAATTCAGTCTGAAGCATAATCAATTATTTATCACGCTCCAGGTCAGCTATACTATCACTTGAATTGTTAAAATGCTGTAATTAAATCACATGTTTTCTTCTGGTAGACCTTACAGCGATTATACTCAGACAGACCATATTGATACTTCCATGTGCAGATCTAACAGGTGAGACAGAGCACTAACATTCAAGGGCTATCCAGCTTTTTGTGTAAAAGAGTGGGGAAGGGCACAATGTTGTTAAATGTGGCTAGTTTTACAGAGATTCAGTGGTCATACCGTGGAAACTTTGTTTACCTGGATGCCCAGAAAAAATATGAAATGATGATGATGATGATGATGATGATGATGAAGATGAAACTTTGTTTAAAGTGAGTCCAATTTGGTTTCGATTTGGTATAGACTAATTAGGGTTGCTATATTTAGTCTTATAAAATAGTAATACTTCCAGAAAGCAAAGCCATATCTTCCCATTGAGCATGGGGACTAAAAAGCTGGGCAAAAATTTGATGGTTCTGGTTGTAGCGTATAGGCATGTTTGGTATTGATTTAATTTTAGTTATCGTTGCTGTGCATTGCATTTGAATTGTTGATTTTGTCGGGTCGCCAATCGACATCCCCCACCACCACTCGTCTGACACCGCGACGAGGTCATCGGACTAAATTAATATTCAAATCCAATCAAAGATGTTATTATGATTGCTGTTCCCTAATGTTGTAGTCTAAAAGTATAATTTTGGGATGCAACTGGCAATTATAGAGCCAAATACCACTCCAGCAAGGGGCAGAAACAGCATGCATGATGTGAACAAATTATGAAATTATGGCATCTGTGAATCCCAAAAAATAGCATCTGGAAACCAAAAATAGCAAGTAATCAGGGCTGGCTTTATCCACATAAGCCTTGTGTGGTGACTAACCCCAACATTTCATACATAGTTAATTGTAATTATATGTTTATACCTCTAAACATT
>NW_022748279.1:0-199 GCF_011630105.1 Anneissia japonica | reverse complement strand
TTTAATGTAATAGGCCTATGTATGTAATATTTAATATGTGAAACTGAATTTTTATGTAATTTTATGTACCGTATTTTTACATTTATTTTTTATATCATTTTGTATATTTCCTGTTTTTTTTTTTCGCAGTTCCGCAGAAGGACCCCACTGGAAATAAGCCTTCTTATAGACTTTTGTGGGCTATCCTTTACACCGAATA
>NW_022748278.1:0-579 GCF_011630105.1 Anneissia japonica | reverse complement strand
AAGCAAAGGACATACCTCGTGCTCAAACACTGACGTACAAACCACGTCAACGATCGACCAGAGTGTCACTGGTCACTACCTATCACCCTAGGTTACCACCACTAAGGGCTATAATTCAAAAACATATGCCCATTCTACAGACCACAGAACGTCTTAGGTCTGTTTTTCCGGATACACCATTCATAGCCTATCGCAGACTACCTAACCTTCGTGATATATTAGTACGATCTAAATTCAAGAGGCAAACTAACTCTTGTGACAACCGTAATTTGGGTAGTCATCTTTGTAATTCATCATGCAAAACATGCTCCTTGCTTGATTCTACACAATCATTCAAGAGCAACCAAACAAACCACATATTTCGGATAAGGCAATCAATTAATTGCCTCAACAAAAATGTCATTTATCTCATATATTGTAATATTTGTGGTAAACAATATGCCGGAGAAACAAAAAAGACTCTCCGTATGAGAATGACACAACATAGATCAGCTATCAGAACATCTAAGCTTGCTCAACCAGTAGCCGAACATTTCAATTTAGCTGGTCATTCAATTTCAAATTTCAGAGTGATTGCAA
>NW_022748277.1:0-711 GCF_011630105.1 Anneissia japonica | reverse complement strand
CGCCAGAAAAACAAAATAGACGGCCTATTTTGTTTTTCCAAAATGGAAGCCAGTGGGCGTGGCATTGAGCCGATGGCGGGCCACGCCCATCGTTAGTAATCCCCAACGATTATTGGTACGAAAACGTACATTCAATCAATAAATGTTGTTTTTATCAAACGTAAATATGATTTACCTTTAGTTTAATGTAACATTCGATGAAGAATATATAAAGAATTTGCTAAAGGTAGACCAGGCCCAATTAGGCTAAGCCGAGCTGATTAGGCCAAGCCGTCACGGTAAAAGTTGCCTTCCTAAATTAAATTGTAGGCAGTCCAAAAGACGGCAGGACGGCTCGCTCGCTAATATACGCATGCACTATCTTGCCACTATATTTCCAGTAATAATTTATCTATGCTGTCCTACCTATGAAAATTTATCTTTAAAATTTTATTTCGTGAAATATTGCAAACAGGTAAGAAGTGAACATGCCACAGTTTTAAACTGATGGGCGCAGCCATGTTTGTTGTCTTGTCTCCGGTCAGCGATTTTTTTTTCCGTACGAAACATTTACATGAAACTCCACTCGGGCCGTCTCGGCTGAATCGACCCGAAAATCTCATTGCAGAATTCAGGAGGTCAAAAGGTCATCAACAGATAAACGTCTACAACTTCTGAGAGAACGTCGCTGTCTAATTTTTAAAAATACATTGATGTTACCGTGTTAATACC
>NW_022748276.1:486-680 GCF_011630105.1 Anneissia japonica | reverse complement strand
GTACCTTAATTTTCCGTTAGCGCTTTTTAGCGTGCACGTACGCGTGTGTCAACATTTATATATGCGTAAAACCATGAATATTTTTAATCAGTTATAGCTCCTTAGGATGAAAGGTGACCCCCAATTTTTATTACATAATCTGAAAGCACATGAGTTGTAGATACGATTTTTTACTTCATAATGGCAGATCGGAC
>NW_022748276.1:0-471 GCF_011630105.1 Anneissia japonica | reverse complement strand
TCATCATATTGCCATTTGAATTAAAAAACTGAATTTTTATTTATGATGCCATTATGTTTATACTCGTTTCAACGTATCTCGCTTATTCTTGATTGATTGTCTCCCACCTGTGAGTATGTTATAGCTAATTCAATTCTCTTGAAGACCTGTCCCTTTATTTTTCATTTTGATCACGTCAACATGGTCAAAAAGAATGAATTTTTGGAGCCCTTTTATCTCTCATTCTTAAAAGATGTAAAACCATAGAACAAAAGAGGGCGGCAGACTGTATTTCGCCGTTATCAGACTAATATATATAGGTTATGTGAACGGAAAGTTCGTGTGGCATTACCAACTAACGGGCGGTTTTAAATACACTTGACAATGTTTAATTTCGTGTGCTATTACTGTACACGCACACATTGTTACGTGCGTGTCTGTTAAAATTTAAAAATTCTCCATATTACTATTCAGATAGTTTAAAGAACGTTT
>NW_022748275.1:0-532 GCF_011630105.1 Anneissia japonica | reverse complement strand
ATTTTGTCATTCTGATCGGATTTTCTCTACTGTTCCGTTTTAATTTTAAATAGTTTTGCATTATATGGCCGTTTGCTGTTTTATGGGTTTTTTCCAATTTGCCTTCTTAAATTTATATATTATTAAAGAATCTCTATTGAGATCCAGCTGGCTGCCATTGATGCACGGTAGAGATTGCATCATTAGATCTCCGATCTTGTTCACAAATTCACGGACTAGTGCTGTCTCGTAAGAATTTTGTAGGACGCGTTAAGAGTCACAAATATTCTCTGTATTTCGACCTATCCTTAGGTCTTTATCAAGGTATATGAGCTATGGACACATAGGCCTAACCACTGACCGTAGTGGGAGAAGTTAAAGAATAAACAATGCGGAGTATAGTATAATATAATGTAATTAAATATAATGTAAGGGAGATACCGATAAATCGGGTATACATATAATAAACAGTTTGTATGAGAACGGAGATTAATAGTCGTTCCCACAGTATGCCGACAGTATAATAAACAAATAGTGTATTGACCAAAAGTAA
>NW_022748274.1:0-555 GCF_011630105.1 Anneissia japonica | reverse complement strand
CTTCCTGGCGTGGTGATATGGAGGTATTTGGCAAGTGTGAAAATGTTGTATATATATATATATATGAAATCAAAGAAGCTGCATAGGCAGAGTGATAGGATATAAAATCAAAAGCAACACGGTTGTGATCTGCCTCAGTAGAAATTTATTTGATACGACATGTTTCGGGCATAGCCCATCATCAGGTATGAAAAGCTGTGACAAGAATAGATAAATAAGTAGCAGTACATTAACAAAAGTATAACGTGATCATCCAATCAAAAAACAGATAATAAGCAGTCAACCAAGCTCATGCGTCGTAATAAACAAAGAACATAAATAAAACAATACAATAGAACAATGGGGCAGACACCTAAATAAAGTAAAAATGGACACACCTAGAGAGCCTAAACCAAGTATTACATGGTATAAGAAGTACTGAACAATGTAGTATAAAATCATACTAATAAAACAGGCATAGTAACCAATAATGCGAGTTACATCTAAAAAATATGCCCTCGGATAATAAGTATTAAACCCTCTGATAAAAAGAGCAAAAAAGGGCTCGCCTTAGAG
>NW_022748273.1:0-1099 GCF_011630105.1 Anneissia japonica | reverse complement strand
GAATGTATTTCAATTATTGAATCAATATTCTGACCTTAAATTCCGATGTTGAGCTCGAAAAATTCATAAATTCAGGCCTATTCTAACCTACTCAGTAAGTATACTAATCAAGGAGATTCTGATCATCACTGCATGTGATTGCACATGTGCAACCACTGTGCAGTGTATACTAAGAAGTTTAAATGGGAAACTAATTTTCCGTACCATATGACATACCACGATGTTCAATCATCATGAATCAATGTGTTTGAATCGATATTAGGCCTACAGCAGGAAAATAATTTGTTAATAAAACATTGATAAACATTGTTCATTTTGTAGCATGCTTGAATACCATACAAAATTAAGGAATATCATATGAGTGAGTACTGTATGTGTGTAAACTTGTCTCTTTCTTATCTGTGCCTGGGATAGCCAGCTAAGTCCTGGTCCTAGCAACTGAGTGAGGTAGGCTGCAGGCTTATGGCGCCTAAGAAAGCCTGCCTAGGCCTAGATACTGTAGCCTACACAGTGGCTGTAGGCCTATCTAACCTACGCCTAAACTCACGATATGATATTTTCAGCTATTGTATGATTTTCCTCTCATGAATTATATTAGGCTTTTTGAGATTCGCGAAAGTTTAATGTCGCGAAAACGGGCGAAATTATCAATTCGCGAAAGTTTCTGGTTTACAGTATATATTTAGGCTAGGCCTATGTATGAAGAATATGTAAAAATATCAACTTTTTTACAGCTCAGTAGTCGATTCTGAAAACTGTTAAAAAAAAAATGATGTAGAGAAATGCCATCAAATGGGCTTAAAAAACTCTAAAACCCTGGAGCGCAATGGCGCTTCGCCAACTTGACCCCCGACCAGGGCTCTGCCCCTGGACCCTGATGGGGCCTAGGCAGCCCCCCTATACCCCGGCCTATTTCAATTTACACTCCTGTTACTTTCAAATTTCTCCTGCTACTCAAATTCATAAATAAACCCCTGGCACATGTAAAAAATGAGATCTATATTCGATAACAAGCAATGATGTTTACCTTTAAAAATTATTATCGTCAAAATGTTTAAAAATCTTGCAAGTATGTTGCTTGTGTTAACCATGGTGTAAG
>NW_022748272.1:0-964 GCF_011630105.1 Anneissia japonica | reverse complement strand
TTACGCATAGTTAATTAGTCATGATAGCTTGTAAATGCACATAATGCCTAGCTTTACTTCGGTTTAAAAAAAATGGCATATTAAAAAATCTTCTACCACTAATGAGCGAGAATAGAAAAGACTTTTGGAGGAACATGCCTGTTAGCGATGTTGCTGATTTGATAGATAATTGAGTGAAAAATCAGGCCAATAATCGCAATAAAATACAGAAAATATCATTATATTGAACGCTGATAAAAGTTATAAAATCCTAATAAAAATAAAGAAAAGAATATTTTATTATCTTCAATGCTATTAAAGTAATAAAATCACAAAAAAAATTAAGAAAATAATATTTCATTATCTTCAATGCTGATAAAATGATGTTGAAAAATAAAAGAGAAAACCTAAAACTCGTCTAACTTTGATTAATTTAGATTATATTTATCTACCGCACCATTTTATAGAACCATTTACCTCACCGAATAGTGTCTTTAATTTTGAATAATAGCTTAAAAAAAGTATAATTTTTGTATTTGGGCACTTTTTACATGATTCGTAAATATAATATGAAGATTCGAAATATGTAACTTCGCGTTTGTAAAATAGAAGTCTGTAAATTTATTATACGTAAGTTAGAGGTTCTACTTAGTATATTAATACTATTCTTCATAATATAACCACCATTGTATCAATATCATTGTATTCTGATTGAATATAAAAATGATAGCAGCTTAATTTGAACAATAATAATAATTTTATCTATTTGTATACGTGTACAATACAATGACGACTCTTAAATTGATTATAAATTTATACTATAATATTAATTTTAACTTACATGGACTAAATTTCGTGAAATATATAATTGACACTGGCATACATTATTTGTTCGTCAGAAATACTGTAATTTGGCTACATAAGATACACATTTCACTGGAAAGTTAGTGGAGTTAATGCCTAACTTCAGATTTTTCACGCACCA
>NW_022748271.1:0-1434 GCF_011630105.1 Anneissia japonica | reverse complement strand
CACCAGCAAATCGACCTTTAATATACCCTTTCTGGTCGTTCTTAATAATTTATTTCATTTCAACGTGCATTTCAAAGACAGCTTATTTACATTCATCGATTGTTAGTCTACCTTAACACATATTTTTTCCTCTAGATAGTTTATTAATTTTACATTTTTCTAAATATTCATTAGAATTATTTTGGGGGATACATTTGCTTGAATGTAAATTTAAGAAAACTTTACTTGTTTTTAAAGAATTTAATTTGGTTTCGTAATGATAGTGCAATTCTCTCTTTTTAATGAATATATTTGTTTGTTCAATGCATTGTTTTTTTGGTTTTTTTTTCTAGACCAAGTATCTTGGAGTAAGTGTGAGATGTTGCTAGGTACGAGTCCACGGGTTTCCGTATAGATAAACCCAGGATCGGGAGAAAAAATGTTTTGATGTGTTGTACAAATGATTTTTTTCAGACACAAAAAGCATATTTGACGAAAAACCAGCGATTAATGGGATACAGATTTTTGAATATTTAAAAAATGGAGGAAAAAGGGGGTGGCCGCGTGGCCCCTTTTCCCTAATTTTTCCTCCGGAGCTCCGCGGAGCCTGGCTATAAAGACGGGTTCTGTTATTCAATCAATTTATTAACTTGCTGATGTACCACCACTGTATTCACTGAAAACGAATCTATGTCTTGGTAAGAGTGTCCCTGGTAGTAGGACAATATTCCAATGGGCGAACAAGGGAAATAGTCTCTTTGCTACAGTCGTGTAGGTGTCTTCTGATAAGGCTTAAAATTGTGTTTGCCTTATGTTATAATTAGGCCTATATATTCTGTGTTTAGCAGTATAGTTTCAGTAATAGCACCAATAAACTTTTTAGATTTATAACCTTTGCGACCAGATTTAGAGAGCATTTGACATAAGTTTCCTTACAAATTATGTCCAGGCCCCTGTACCGCTGTCATCACAACATTCACTTTTCCCCCTCTCCCTCGTCTTTTATCTTTGCTCTTCACACCTCCCTCCCAAATCAGGAATTCTGACAGTGTCATTTTTTGCCACTATTTCATTTTTTTCCAATTAGTGAAGTTTTTTTGGACTCAGGAATTCCAAATGTCTGTAAAGGCTACAGGTCCATTGTTGGTAGTGAGGTTTTTGGACTCGACTCTTCTCTTTCATGTCACTGTTGTTCAGGTAAGAAATTACACTCTTTCATGTCACTGTTTTTCAGGTAGGAAATTACAAACTCAATAAAACAACTGAAACTTTGTAAATTTGCTGGTTTTATTTTATTTTCACACCTTCCAAATAATATCCAGAACGAAATAATTGATAAAATCGAATGTTAAAAAAACAAATACAAAATTTGTGTGGGGGGAAACCGAAGGACTCGGAGGAAACCCACGACAGTGACAGGAGATTAGCTCCCAGGCAAGATCTGCATTCTCACCC
>NW_022748270.1:0-567 GCF_011630105.1 Anneissia japonica | reverse complement strand
GCTTATGCATGTATAGGCGTGCAACAAACTTATAGACACAATAAATTATATGCCAATACTATACTCCTATACACATATATATGTATATAGTTCGATTATTCCTTAAAATCAAAGCTTACACAATGACACGATATTAAAATGGAAAAGATGACAAAATACGTTGACACATTCAATTCTAAAATTATACACGTGTATTGTTATTTTTTCAATAAACCAATGTTATTTGTGGATTTTATCCATATTTGGAAACAATAGAATACGTAAGCATTGAGTGGGTGGGAAAGGCAATTTTGCTGACTTTGATGAACTTTCTGCTGCTGAAGGCCTATAATCATCTGTTGCATCACAAAGATGATGCTTGCGTCATATCATTCTGATCACGTGTCTTATCGCCGGTATCTTGGCGACGAATGATACTCCTGAGCTTAGCTACTGCAGTCTGATGTTTTACAGCTAATATTACTATAATTAGTTTATAATCCTACAAAATAATAAATTTAGGGAATAGTGGCTTAAAGACTTTCTTTGTTTTATTTCATAGAAATAATTACTGTACTTGTTTTGCTC
>NW_022748269.1:0-504 GCF_011630105.1 Anneissia japonica | reverse complement strand
ACACGTACATAGGCCTAAAGAGGGGAGTTAGTCAATCATGGTTTTATTACCAGAGAATAATGTTCTCTTGTTTTATATTTGAAAAAGGAAATGTGAAAAAAAACTTTAGTCAAATACTGTATACAAAATAAAAAGTTTCCAGAAAACTCTGAGTGATGTTTCGCTGTTGAATAGGATCTACCTAAACTAGGCTAGGCCTAGCCTAGCCCAGCCTAAGTGTCAAAAGAGTCATTAACCGGGAGAAGAAGGGTGTCAGGCCTGCTCAGGCAATTTGCCAAATGCAACGATGATGTACAAATAAATAACAATTTTAAACAGAGGTATTTATATAGCAAGGCTTGATCCACGATGTCAAGGGCGGATGCCCTAGCTAGCAGCACCAGATAATGTGTTTTCTCCTACCCGAAATCCACCCTGACAAGGCTAGGCTAGTAGCCTTGGCCTAAGCCAAGGCCCTTTTTTTTACTATCCCCTGATTTACCTAATTTTATATTGGGACTATTC
>NW_022748268.1:0-1849 GCF_011630105.1 Anneissia japonica | reverse complement strand
AGCCTTTCTAGTTCACACATTGTTATGTTAATCTAAACTTCGGTTGACCTGGGATTCCTTTCGCTATTTAGAAAAACAAACGTTATATAAGCCACCGTGATGCGATTCAAGAAATGATGGGATCACTGTATAATACGAATTATAATTTTCCCGGAGGTACTATATTTCGACCATTATGTTAATACACAATATGAGATGGTAAGATCATTAAACATGTTTTTTTTTTTTATTTATTTATTTTTTTTTATTTCTAAGAATCAGACGAACAACCGAAGGAAATGGAGTGGGAACCATTTTGTTTGTACTTGTACTTGATCGAGTTGACCTTTCCATAGTTTTCATGTTGGCCTAACATTAAAAAGCGGTAATTCTAGACGTTTGTGTTCATGTATTCAGAAACAATAATTTGATTGGAGTGGGAGTTTGTTAGAATTTCATTTTCTTTGGAAACGTTATCTGTTGCCCATCGGTTGAATCAAGACGTCACTCTGTCATTTTACATTAACATTCAAATCAGAAACAATTGTTATCCCAAAGGCAATACATCAGTAGTCCACTAATATTTAATAAATAAAAGAGAAACATGCACTTGCCATTAATATTAACGCATTTTTAAGTTTAATATGATCAAAACTGATCAAGACCACCCTACATGTGTTCGAGAGATAACTATGAGGATATCTTAATATAAATATTAGCCTACTGCGCGGATTATGATTATTCTGTGAATTGGTGCTCCGCCGACGAGCACGTCGCTGGCGACGCACTTCAGCCAAGCCGTCAAACGGGATCCAGACATACGTGTCGCAAGCGCTCATGTTCTTGCAATGGAGTATATTATTAAAAGAACGCCTAGATTTTGTTTCCTCGTTACCATCTTTTAATTCAGACTTTGGCGGAATTTTTACTATCAAACTGCAGGGATTTAATCTACCATTGGATGGTTTATAGCTCATTATGGTTTATAATGGACTTTCATAATATCAGAGGTATGTAATTACATAATTCTGTACACCAGGTTTAGAATTGTCCACCACGGGTTGCTAAGAAGGTATTATGTTTGGTCTACATGATATATTCTACGTTTCCGTGATTCAATTCTTCGTCTTATAATTTATCGGTTAAATTGTATTACATGGATAAATTTTAATGCAGTTCCCTTTTAAACCAAATGACAATCGGAATTAATTCAGTATATCGACATTAGTGGTATACTAACACACAAGAATTTAGACTAATTTTCATCTAAATATAGCCAAAAAATGGTGTAGTCATTAATTTTTTTTGTGTAAATTATCTTCTTGTATTTAACCACGATAGTATACTGATATAAATCATAGATTAAACCAATTTGTTAGTAAACTACATTGCTAGCCGATAAATTCAATCCACATGTGTTACATAATCACTTGACGACAAAAGAAAACAACAATATAACGATTGATTTTGATGTAGTTTTGCTGGCACCGCAGATTTTGCAGGCAGTAGGCCTTCCCATAAATTAGTGTTTCAATTATTTCCTCGAATTTCAGTTGTGTATTTTACCGTCGCGCTTAGTACACAAATATCAACAAAAGTCTTCATGTGACTCTGAATTTCAATAAACCATTCTGAATTCTAACGACCGTTGTTTCTAACAGAAGTTATGTCCCGAGTCAAAGAATACAGTTACAATAGAGTCGACGATGGCTCAACTTCAATCGTCTAGTGACTGATGGTCATTTCATGTCATCAAATTGCAAAATTATTCTCTCGCAGCGTGTTAAATTGATGATTGCATTTCGTAACAGCCCAGTCTTTTAGACTCTTCCTAAATATTTTATGCTAACAGTATATTATTACCGAGGAT
>NW_022748267.1:0-815 GCF_011630105.1 Anneissia japonica | reverse complement strand
AACCGCCTGTTAGTTGGTAATGCCACACAAACTTTCCCTTCACATAACCTATATATATTAGTCTGCCGCCCTCAATCTGTTGTATTGTTTTACATCTTTTAAGAATGAGAGATAAAAGGGCTCCAAAAATTCATTCTTTTTGACCATGTTGACGTGATCAAAATGAAAAATAAAGGGACACGTCTTCAAGAGAATTGATTTAGCTATAACATACTCACAGGTGAGAGACAATCAATCAAGAATAAGCGAGATACGTTCAAACGAGTATAAACATAATGGCATCATAAATAAAAATTCATTTTTTAAATTCAAATGGCAATATGATGACGTCACAATGTCCGATCAGCCATTATGAAGTAAAAAATCGTATCTACAACTCATGTGCTTTCAGATTATGTAATAAAAATTGGGGGTCACCTTTCATCCTAAGGAGCTATAACTGATTAAAAATATTCATGGTTTTATGCATATATGAATGTTGACGCACGCGTACATGCACACTAAAAAGCGCAAACGGAAAATTAAGGTACATAACATTTAATCTTGACCTGAAGCTTATGCTCACCTAATATGATTTAGAAATGACGAATGGTTAAGATTATATGGGGTCATCAACGTTTTGAAGAAAGAGAAATAAGGGGGTCAGAAAAAACAATTTTTTTGACCATGATGATGTCATCAAAATGTAAAAAGAAGTCAAATAAATGAAAGAGAATTGTCTCAGCTATAACATACTCAAAGTTAGAAGACGATCGACCAAGGATAAGCGAGATACGCTCAAATGCGTATTTTCAAAAATGACGTCATAGCTATAA
>NW_022748266.1:0-559 GCF_011630105.1 Anneissia japonica | reverse complement strand
ATGAAAAAAAACCAAAAAAAAAAAAAAAAAAAACACGGACTCGACAATAAATAAAGTAGTAGTTCTACATCAGTAGGTCGATGCATTTCTGGTTCCATTTTACACTTAGATACTGATGAGATTACATTGAAAATAGGCCCAGGCCTACGTTACTAAGATTTTATATATATGTTCATGCGTCCGTTGGCCGCCGAGAAAACGTTGCGATGCGGGGAAAGTGACACACTTCAAGGTGTGCGCGACTACTAGACTGAACCGGGAAGCAAGAAAGCAATGCCTAAGCTAGGGCCTAAAAAATGAGATGTTATTACAAGGCCTAAGGCCTAGACTTTACAACAAAATTTGTCAGGATCATACATGAACTAACTCTGGTATGATTCCAATTAATTTCCAATATTTATAGCTCTGTAATTCCTGTAAACCGGAAGAAATATATCTGTGATTCGCACACCAAACCTCGCGATCGCGAAGCTCGCACGCGGGTCTCACTCTTTCGGCAACAAACAGATATGACCTACATTGACCTAAATGTTGACCAATCATAATCAAGAAAAGTTTG
>NW_022748265.1:0-1455 GCF_011630105.1 Anneissia japonica | reverse complement strand
TCGTCTGAAAAGATCATCAATAAAACGGCCCGTTGCGCACGCGTCGTTGCGTTGCGTTCTTCATAAAATCGCGTCGGCCGACGACCGTCTGGTGAGTGCCCGGCTTTAACCTTTGGCTTAAAATGCTTTCAGCATTGTTTTCATTCGGAACATGGAGAATGCCGCATAAAATGATATAATAATAATAATAATAATAATAATGATAATAATAATAATAATAATAATAATAATAATAATAATAATAATAATAATAATAATAATAATAATAATAATAATAATAATAATAATACAAAAAATTGTACCGTGCCTTTTGCCAAGGGATACAAGGCGCAAAAAAAATTAAAATAAATAAAAAATAAAAATAAAAAAGATAACCAATTAGGCCTATGATATGTTTTATTGTTAATTTTTATTGTTCATTGTCTTATATATTTATATTTTACTATAGCGCCTTTTCTTTCACACGCAACCTGTTTTCCCTTCGTAATTAGATAGAAACATAAAGTTCAATATTAATTATTTATCTCATTGTAATTATTTGAAGATTTTTTTTGTAACATTTTTTCACTAAATGGCAATCAATTAAGTCGTTCATTTCTGATGTTAATGACGCTATTGTTAAAAACATCTCAAACGCCAGGTTAACATTTAATGATATAGGGCCTATAGTGGGGCGGATATGTGACATTTTTTGGTCAAGACGTGCACTTCTGGAAAGAAGCATGAAACTTTGTCCTAGGGGGTTTTTGAGTATGCCGATTCCAAAAATTGCGGGAACCACGATGTCACTCCAACCGTTCCCACCGAAAATTGGAAAAATCAAAATGGCCGCCAAAAAAACACAATTTTTGCAGTTTAAAATAATGCTCTAACTGTCCAAATTACCATGATCTTGGTGTCAATATATATGTTCTTTGGTTCAAGACATCCATTAAAATATTACTAAAACACAATCACGTACATCTTTATCGTGAAAATGCAAAATTTAATAAAATATTCAAAATGGCCACCAAAGAACACAATTTTGGCAGTTTGAAGGCTCTAAGTGTCATATTACCACAATCTTGGTGTCAAAACCTATGTTTCTATATGCCATTCTCCAGGTTGTGGAGCAAAGTGCTGTCTAGACTGATGCATTCCCATAGCCAGCATCAAGCAGCCAATATCCCGAACTGCCTACATGTAGGATCAAAACAACGGCTTCCAGTGACATCTTCAACCTGATATCCTTCCACCCTTTCATATCATTCTCATTGGCCCCTTTCTGATTAATGAAAAACTTGAGGCAAAAGGGATGCGGGAATGTTCTTGACGCCTGCAAAATAGAGTTTTTAAGTGGAGTACAGTGTGTGCAGTACCACCATTTCCTCCCCAGGTTTATATATATATATTGGTCTTCATCTTTACCCTAGCTGCACTGATGAGGCCTAGAAGGCCGAAACGGATCCGTCTGCA
>NW_022748264.1:0-545 GCF_011630105.1 Anneissia japonica | reverse complement strand
AAACGCAACCTCGAATCGGACACGAAGTCGTGTCGGTTTTCGGACGTGACGTACAATCTCGCGATGGCCGCCATCTTCGCCGGGTCTACCCGTTCTTCTTCCGCACATCCTCCGCGTAAGGCGTACACGAAATGCTTGGTACCGTCGCTACCGTCGTCCGACTCGTGGCCCGGGAACTTTCTGGTGAGGAAATATTCCGCCGAGAACATGTTGGATTCCAGTTTCCACGCTTTCATATGCCGGAACGATATCAGCTGACCGCCATCGGCATCTTTCGTTATGGCGCCCGGGTCCATCTGTTCGATCGACCGTGCCACGGAAGGTGGGCATCCGCGAGATGCGCGTAGCAACAGTTGATCCAATGTCCACACAGCGTTCACGTCGCCGTCGTCGTCGTCGTCGTCGTCGCCGTCGTCCAATTTTCTCAAAGCTTGCGTCAATTCCCTTCTGTGTTTGACGCGTCTCGAAGATTCGAAGAGAGTGCGAGGTGACAGCAGTTTGCGTCTCACGAACCACGCCCCGTACGAGTCAAACTCGCGCACGGA
>NW_022748263.1:0-1101 GCF_011630105.1 Anneissia japonica | reverse complement strand
AAAAAAAAAAAAAAAAAAAAATGAAATGCATACTACCGTATAGCATTTCGCGGCAAGAATGAAACAGTGGACCTTTTGAATTTGGGGGTACAGGAGCAGAGCCCGGGGAGTTTGAGTGCGAATGCTCCGGAAGCGCCGATAACGTAACATTTTATGGTCCTTATTTAATGGATATCTGAAACCCATAGTTAGTGAATATTCTACTTTATTTTCATTCATTTTGGTGGTGTTTTGATCTGGAAAAATAACGTTCTTTACATTGTAGGCCTATAGGTTGCAGCTTGGAAGTAACAGTAAATCATACAACGAGCATTATAAGTTATACTGTATCCCTTTTAGAAAACAGATTCTTTTTTTTTTATTCTTTCTTGGCAATCCAGACATCTGAATGTCTAATTACTATAACAAATGTCAGAGAACCACTCCCATCCAATAATTACAACAATTATATATCATTAAAATGTAATAGAACACAAAAATACATCACGCAAAACAGTACATAAAAATAATTATAATTATAATCATTAAAATCTCACCATCACCATCATCATAACTATTAATAATAATAATTTTCATAAAAATAATAATGTTGATAATGATAACATTATTATTATCATCATCACTACCATTACCACCATCATCACTACCACCACTACTACTATTCAGATGGGGATTGCGTATACAGGTGCGATTTGAGTCTAGAAATGGATAGATGAGGTACTCAAACCTTCGTCAGTTTAGTCAAAAGAAAACTAATTTAAATACCAACATAATTGCAAATAATATATATGCTTACTACTACACCCACAATTAAGCTTACCTTTTCAAAGCCCGTTTGAGTGTCTGCTTCGTAACCGCACGTCAGTTGGCCTGGCCGTATGAATGATCCGAATCCACTTTAGAATTTGCTGAATTCTGGAATAATAATGGCTTTTCAAACGTGTGTGAAAGTGATGCAACAAACAAAACCCATTCATGTAGAGTACCAGCTGCTGTCACGGAAGTAAAATAATAGTGTGAAGTCAGTTCCTAGTTCCTTATTCCAACGGAATTAATTAAAACATTTATATATATACACATATATATATATGTAAATATATA
>NW_022748262.1:0-1076 GCF_011630105.1 Anneissia japonica | reverse complement strand
TTGCATTATGCTGTTTTAATTTTCAATCAACACATATCTTTCATTTTTAAGTAACACAGGTTGTAATATGGCATCAGTCAACATGACATTGATTAATGCATGGGAAACCCTTCTGTAGATGACTTTAATGAAAATTAAAGTCATTAATTAAGAAATTACGATTTGTATAGATCATGTATAGTAATTAGCTGCAAGCAAAGCACAACAGCCTAAACCACTGTCCCAAATAGGTGTGTACCTCCAACTAATGACTACCTGTACCTGTATAAATGACATAGATAAACGAAAGTGACTAAAGAATTACATTGTAATATTAAGCCTAAGATACAGCCATACTGATGCTAGCAATAATTGAAATATTATATTAGTTATACAAAATTTATATTAGAAATACATAAATTATACATTATATATATATATATATATATATATGTATATAATTATTTATATATATATATATATATATATATATATATAAATACACACATATATATTGAGCTAAATAAATTGAGTTTTACATTTTAAAATTTATTTTATTATGTTTCTTGTGAAAGGAGAAATTGGTAACACATGCTGAAATCTCATAATTGGATGTAGTAAGTAAACTAATGTTGTTACATTGTTAGAAACTACCTCTTTGATAAAGCAAGCTGTGTTAATGCTATTTTTTAGGAAGTACAAGTAATTATTCAAATTTGTATGTTTCTTGTTAACAATGAAAAATGAATGGTGTCACAGACATCCTTAGGAAGACAAGCACAAGTTAGCAGTAAAACTGTGCAAAACGTATTTGTTTCTTGTCAAAAAAAGTAGTTGGTAACAGAAGTTGAAATACCATGGAAGAAAAAACAAGGTTTCATTTTTAAAAGCTATTGTATTCCAATATTCTGGTTTATACAGTATATTAGGAAGTATATGAAATTGTTCACCAAAACGAGCTTTTAGAAGTAAAAACAATTAAAAAAAAAGATTTGCTGCCAAAGGTGACCCAAGGCTGAACCTGTGGAGGCAGATTATTAATTGACAACACCCCATTTAACATTTTCCAAAACTGGCCATATACTTCTGACATAGTT
>NW_022748261.1:0-1320 GCF_011630105.1 Anneissia japonica | reverse complement strand
AACATAATATTGTTAACTGCGTTAAAAAAAAAAAAAAAAAATTTAAAAAAAAACAAAAAAACAAATAAAATTTTATTTTAGTTATATTGAAATTCAGTTCTGGCTCTACCTGTGATGGACTGTGACGTGGGTCAGTTAGGTAGCGTAAGCTTTCATTCTGATTGTGCTCTGTGTCCGGTCTGTGTGTGTCATACAATGTGTGAGTACACACTCCTCCTGCTTTGGCAACGGGAACCCTGAAATGGGTGGCCAGTTGCTGACACATGTCGCGCCTCTGTCGCTGGTAGGAGCTACGATCAGTATCACCACTTGCACAGTACTGTTCTTTTGTTTTGGTACATCCTTTTATTGAACGTGAATGTATCTCAAATGTATTTTTCATTTGACAATAAAGTATATGTAATGGTATTTTATTCAAAATTCATAAAAAGCATAAAACATGGCAGCAAAAATGTTGAATTGCGAATTATGTTACAACATCAAAATAGGAAGTTACGATAAAATAAACAAGAGAAAACTACAGAATTATAAGTAATTACTATAGCCATTATTTGTTATTTTTATAATTATTATATAATTATAAATGATTGCTACAGTTATTATTATTATCATACTTATAAATATTATTATTAAATAATTGAATTTATTGCACCAAAACCATAAAATTAAAGAATTACAAATTACACTTAATATCAATAACATCAAAAAGCAAAAAAAGTTCATCTTGTATCTTGTATCTTTTCAGTGCGAGATGGTGAACTGAATTTAAAGGAAGTCGGGAAATACAATTTGGAATACTAAATATTAGAAATACTAAAAAATACCAGAAATTCAGTAAATGTAAATATTTAATTGATAGTAAAAGTGTACTCTATATGGAGTATTTAATGTAATTTTGTTAATGAATAACCTTTCAATAAAATATTTTGTTTTAATTAGATTTTATTCACTATTCTATTATGGAAATAAACTGGTTTTACTATTAAATTACTGTACATGTATCTATGGAAACTCATCTTTATTGCAAGAAGAAATATAATTATAGACTTGACAAAACAAGGTAAAAAGATAAAATATTAAGATCATATTAGCCTACATACTGGATATGACTGTCCACACTGGCCACCCCACTCTAACAGTGGTATAGTCCATTTTGTGTGGTTTATGTCCAGGTAGTTATTGTCCTGGGCGTTTTTTTGTCCTACACTCATTTAAACATATTTATAAACTTTTAATCTTATATTTATAAACTTTTAATTCAGGTCAGAAATTGTGTCTTCCTGCTTTTTTATCTTAGCTTTTAGTGAATGTGTTTGGTCC
>NW_022748260.1:0-788 GCF_011630105.1 Anneissia japonica | reverse complement strand
AGTGGAGATAGTTTGCTGGCATGGTGGTGGAGGAGGGGTGCATCAGCATCTCTGCACCCCCAGCCACTTTTCTTAAATGAAACGCTTGATAAGTGATGGGAGTAAGGTACATTTTTTGATAGTTAATAAATAGATCATTTAAGAAAAACATGGATTTGTCTGCAGGAACTAAACTTAAAGGAACAGTTCGTCCTTGAATCCTCATGAGAGATATGAAACTAAAACAAGGAAAAAGAAACATGATTTATTCTTAAGTCATGTTTATGCATTGAATAAGCCCTACCTGTATTGTATACAAAGTATAGGAGCATCATATTACAAGGATGGACAGAAGTTCCGGAATGAAGAGGAAATTATTATTTTGAGAGAATCTTGCATTAGGGTCTTTCCAGTGGCGGCTCTAGGATATAATATAGGGGGGGGGGGGGCTAAGATGTCCGACTGGAGGCCTAAGTATTTATGGGTGTAACTATAGCCGAAGGCCCAAGCCGGGGTGGGTATGGGAGGGGGTCCCAAAATGAGATTTTTTTTTTAAATAGGGACTTCTAGATACCTAAGTAAATTACATAACATGTACGCTCTTTGTAAAGTAAGATAATTATTATTATGTGTCGCACCCAATGCACCATATCGTCGCTTACATCACAAACTAACACAATTAAATTCAATTGTGTTAATTCGTGAAATCAAAAAAGCGCGTCAAAATACGCGCTGTTGTTGTTAAGTACTTTTTGTGTGGTAAAGAATACAAAATTGCCTGACAACCAATACGCGCTCGTTTTGACGCG
>NW_022748259.1:0-951 GCF_011630105.1 Anneissia japonica | reverse complement strand
TGTGCACTTATTTATTATATATATTATATATATGCAATATATATGTATATATATTTAATATATATATATATGCAATATATATATATATATATATATGTATATATATTTAATATATGTATATATATATTTATGTTATATATATATATTATTTATGTATACACGCCTGATGAGTGTGGGTAGCTTTTAGCTACTCATACGAAACAAGTTTGAAGCTAATAAATACTGATGGAATCGTTTTAAGTTTTTGCACTTTGTTTTAATTTATATAGGCCTATATATATATACATATATATATATATATGCAATATATATATATATATAAATATATATATATATATATATATAAATCAAGTGTGCTGTCTCTTATTTCAGTATAGTATTACTATATTGGTTACTAGGCTACGTTGCTAACGCTTTATCTATGTTTATGTTCGTCTGCGGTATGCAGATGAGTCTTGGGCATATGTTCATGTAGATGCCGAGTTTAGAAATAGACGAGACAAAACATTGGTACTGTTGTTAGTAGAGCTAGTACGTAGATGTATATTAATGCATAATGTAGCCTGCCACAAGAACAGTCTTTGTGAGTAATTAATCAATCTTTCTACGATTTATACTATATAATAACTTGCTAAAATCTCAGTTATGTTTAACGTTTATATCGGATGTTACTAGCATTATATTACTTTTGTCGATTACCAGTATTTCATATCGTACAGTATCAAAGTTGGGCATAGGCTTGTAGCTGTCTGTGTAGGCCCTAAGCTTATACATAGGCTTGTTATAGACGTTTAATAATGACGTTTTATTATTATAACTGAGCCCTATGTTGATATTTATCGTACTGATTTACGCCATTTATGTGGGGTGGCGGCCCCCAGGCTGATCGATATACAGTTAAATATCTACACGTTATTGTGTGGATGTGGCGGCGTTTACGCTAGCCTATGC
>NW_022748257.1:0-1613 GCF_011630105.1 Anneissia japonica | reverse complement strand
TGGTCTATTATAAATGCTGAATGGATATGCACAGATAAACAGTGATAAGGGAGCGCAATCAATGGCCAAATTGTGGAGTATGACGAAGCATAAATATAGTTAAGAGGAATAGCTAATGAAGACACATCTTACACACAAGATATTCTATACACTAGTCGGAAAACATTGAAACATCTAGCTATAAATACCGCATGAAAAATTATTAGCAAGTAAATAATAATAATAATGAAATCTTGTACGGCGCACGTATCCATCCCAGAGAGCTGTGCTCGCGGCACCATTTCCACTTGCAAAGACTAACAGCCTTGTTGGTTATATGTAACCAGGTGAGAAGAGGAATCTAACGAAGACAAGGAAACACTTCAAACTTCACAAAAACTCTACTTGGCCCTGGACATTTTATTTTTATTGTTTTGGTGAACTTCATACCACCAATAAAAATGGCTTTTTTTGGAATTCACTGAGTGGCAGTTTACTTGACCATTTACAATTTTTTTATACATGTATGTCTGCGATTAAGATATATTTTATAATTTAAAACTAGTCTATTTTTCACAATTTCTATGTTGGCAAAAAGCTAGTTATTCTTTTAGGACATATACTAAAATACACTGTTAATGTGCCATTGACAATGACATGCACATTCATGAATGAAGCTACTACACGGCCAAACATATTGGCCGATTAGATCACAAAAAGAAATGTTTACATTTATGCTACATCTTTTTGTCGTCGTTAGGTATTTTAATATATTTTTATATCAAATTCAAAATTAATCATGGATCAAGTAATAAAAATTGCTATTATCATTCGAAATTCCGTCGTTATACGTTGCCTAGAACCGGTAAAATTAAATTTTTAAATTAAAATTTTGATCAAATTTGGCGATAGAGGGCGGGCTTTTATACTATTTAACAGGTCACCATTTTGTTTTTACTAGTCAGAATTGTATTTTTTTTTTAACATTTTCAGATTCTAGAGATTATTTCTTAAATTATATAAAAAAACAAATTGTTACGCCCAAGCTATCCGTTTTGTTGCTTAATTTTAAAATTATGTGTAGAACATACTAACCCGTTTTCGTAATAATCAAAACACTTATTTCGACAACGGATGGCTCGATCGTACAGAAACTGACAAAATAAATAAGAATATATTATCAAGATTTGGAAAAAAAATTAAAAAAAATACAAATCTGACTAGTAAAAACAAAATGGTGGCCTGTTAAATAGTATAAAAGCCTGCCCTCTATGGCCAAATTTGATCAATTTTTTAATTAAAAAATTAAATTTAACCGGTTCTAGGCAACGTAGAACGACGGAATTCCGATTAATAATAGCAATTTTAATTACTTGATCAATTAATTATTTTGAAATTGATATAAAAATATATTTAAATGCCTAACGACGACAAGAAGATGTAGCATAAATGTAAAAATTTGTTTTTGTGATCTAATTGGCCAATATTTTAGGCCGTGTAGTAGCTTCATTCATGAATGTGCATGTCAATGTCAATGGCACATTAACAGTGTATTTAGTATATGTCCTAAAAGAATAACTAGCTTTTTGCCAACGTAGGAATTGTGAAAAATAGACTAGTTTTAAATGATAAAA
>NW_022748256.1:0-1256 GCF_011630105.1 Anneissia japonica | reverse complement strand
AAGCAGAATATCTACCTATCAACATATATATAGAGTAGTAGTACTAATTTTGATAAAGCAGAATACCTACCTATCAACATATATATAGAGTAGTAGTACTAATTTTGATAAAGCAGAATATCTACCTATCAACATATATATAGAGTAGTAGTACTAATTTTGATAAAGCAGAATATCTACCTATCAACATATATTTGATAAAGCAGAATATCTACCTATCAACATATATATAGAGTAGTAGTACTAATTTTGATAAAGCAGAATATCTACCTATCAACATATATATAGAGTAGTAGTACTAATTTTGATAAAGCAGAATATTTACCTATAAACATATATATAGAGTAGTAGTACTAATTTTGATAAAGCAGAATATCTACCTATCAACATATACTGTATATAGAGTAGTACAGGTAGTACTAATTTTGCATGTATCTTGATTTATTATATGAATACACTTACCTTTGATATATATAAAGTAATTATGCTATATATGATTATGTATTAAATGTTAAAGTATATATTGATTGTCATTCATCTCACACATCAGAACCCAGCATTTATTGTTTAAAACCATCGGGGCCCCACTGAATGAAACTACGGTGTTATAGTTTATATTATATTTTTTTTAAACTACAATGCCGGGCCCCTCGTGCCTGGGGCCTGCCTGGGGCCGCCCTGGCGCTTCCCCATCAGCGCTCAAGCGTGACGCCACTGATTGTAACAACTCCTGATTGTAGCAACCCCAAAACGAACGGCGCTTCAGAAAATACAGTACAAATACGGCATTGGACTGCAGCGAAAAATGATTCACCCATCATTAATGGAAAAGGCCCACATCACGCTTGGCTGACTAGTTTTGATTTACATTTCGCGAACAGAATTTGGAGAAGGCGTTTGATCAAGTCAGACCTACGTTTTGAATTTGAATTACTGTACATTTGAAAGAAATTAGAACTACATTTTGGAATATTTGAACTACGTTTTGAAAAATTAGAACTTCATTTTGGGAAACTATATCTACATTTTGAGAAATTTACACCTACGTTTTGATAAATTAGACATTGAATTTTACAATTACATTTTGATTTTAACATGGACTTATGCTGTGTATGGAACTCCATACTAATGTCTGTCATAATATGAATTAATACGTTGGTGAGAGCTATAAGATTGCAACACATGTTAAGCTTTATGCGTCACTAATGTCATCGCACAACTCACATATTAATTAACACGTTGGTGATAGCCGTAAG
>NW_022748255.1:0-2162 GCF_011630105.1 Anneissia japonica | reverse complement strand
AGAACTTTTTTGTATCGTTCAACAAAGTTGTGGAATGAACTTCCACACAAAACAACAACAAATTTTATGAACATGTCTATTATATTTTTTAAAAACTCTTTTAATTCTTAATCACTTTTATTATGATATCTATTTATATATATGTTTGTTTTTTAATTACTTTTCTTTTAACTTTTGTATTTTATGAAACTGTACCACTTTGAAAAACAGTACACAAGTACTGAAAGTGCATGCAGTAGAAAGACAGAATAAATAAATAAATAAATAAATAGTCACATACAATTGGTTATACAGTATACGACGAAAAGCATTTATCCATGTTACTTGCCACACTACGTTCACGCTGTCATAATCGGGTCAACTAGAGGTAATTACAGTTTGCATACAATAGTACAGCTGTATACAGTATTGTGGTGGTACAGAACATACTTAAATTTTTTTATATAATGTTAACATGGGCCTTACAAAACTATTTTTCAAGTTTCAAGATTATTTATTTTCCGAAAAACAAAAATTATGTTTGGGTGTAACCATTTCAATACAGATACAAAAATATATACGAACAAAAAAGAAACTGTTTTGAAGTTGATAAGATAAAATAAACTGTATTTGATGAAATATTATCTTTAAAAAATAACACAGTATAAAACTGTTGATACTATATGTGTGCTCTTCACATTTGTAGTGCAAGCAATCTGCTCATACAAACTACTGTATCTTTTAACAACTTAGAATATGCTACTCAGTGGGATATGAAAAACATAAACTGATAAATAAAATTCAAGTTTTTATCCCAAATTCATTCCAAACTATCACGCATTATTCAAATATACTGATGTATTCATCTAAATTCGCAGATTTGATGTCAGCCAATAAATAATCCGCTTCCATGAATAATTGCATTTGACAAGAGAAATGCATCAATTAATGATAGTATGTCAGAATGTAAAATATACAACATAATTTGAAAGGATCTTTCATTTAAACAGATGCTATCTTGTGATAGCAAATGAGATACTGTCCACGTATTCCCAGAACATTCGCATTAAATCCTATGCAAACCTTAAAGATAGGTAACATCATGAAAACATCTGACACACCCCAAGAAAATCCCTGCAACAACCCATGCCAAAGACATACCCAAAGGTAATATACTTTTTTAGCTGATACCATAGGCTCCACAGTATTTATAACGTTATACACCTACAGTAGACTAGACTCGCACGATTATTAAAATATTGAGTGCCTTTATAGAAATTAACATTCATTGATACTTGAGTGTGCAGATTATATCCAATTCCTTTGGTCATAAATGTATGTTAGCATGGACACACAGAACAATTTAGAGATGATCGTGACAACCCTACAATCCCCTCAATCAGTAATGTGTGCAGAGCCGAAAATCCAACGCTATTGCCACAGAATTGTGGAATGTTTTAATATTCCAATAGTATTATACAGGTAGTTACGGAATAATGTTGTATGATGACATTATCATTGAATAAATAAGACACTGAAGAGGACAGGGTATGCAATGAATTTGACGAACGCCACAGTAAACAAGCATACATTTTTAGCCTACTGATTTTGCCATCTTTTTCTTTCCTTGCCATCTTAATGTTAATGTTAACTATACTAATTGATATGGAGTATCTTGACATAGGAAGGGGGAAAGACGGAACAGGTGATAGCAAGACAATGGGGCACCAGCTGGGAAATGAGGTGACTTTCAACTATGTTAGCATAATTTAGAAGTTTTCATCAGATGCTGGGCAAGGTGCAAGTTTTCATTGGGAGATGTGTTTAGAATATCTGATGAAGGTCTACAATTTGGATCAGGCATTATCATATTTTTCAAGGCAATTAAATGTTGCAAATATGCTAATTGATGCAAAATATGATGAAATTCTGATAAATCTATCAGCTATTCTACTGTATAAAAATATTTTTCTAGGTTGAAAGTAAAAATTCCAGTTATAAATTCTAGTGAATATATTCAGAACATTATTTTGTATCATCAAGATTTTTTATGCAGTAGTTTACAGGTTATTGATAATAAATTTCAAGTCAATCCATCTTCTATACTAATGTATATTTTATATAATAATGTTCGCAAAGAAATTAATGTGAATCACGGGGCGGATCCAGAGATGTCTGAAAGG
>NW_022748254.1:0-767 GCF_011630105.1 Anneissia japonica | reverse complement strand
TTGTTAATTTTCGATTTTTTTTACACAGTTTTGAAAATGACCGTCCGATATTTCATAGAAGAGTTAGCGATCGCATCGAACCTTGAGACGTGTCATCTGCTTCAATTGGATATCATTATGCTGATCGTCGTGTACACTCTTTTGCCAGCAATCAATAATTGGACAGTTATGGAGCTCATCGGCCACCTAACCAAAACTGTAATATCTGCCATGGGATTCATTTGATTCTGTCTATCGTGTACGTCCGGATTTTTATTTTAATTGAGGACAAGAAATACTAAAAAAAATGTGTTGAAAAAGACTAATAAAAGAAAAGAAACACAAAGAAATATTTTGTATGTCTGAATTTATTGTTTCTCCTTTTCTTAACCAATCCTGGGTTTAATTTTTTGTTTGTTTTTAAGACGGCGGATGTCGTCTGACCACGTTACCGTCAACCAGCGTCCGTCTGTCTTCGTTGAAGAGAGTGTGGTTCTCGGATGTCGTGCCCGTCTTGTCCGATCTCAGAAAGAACATCATCCTCTTCAGAGGGGAAGGCGCGCGCTCATAGTTAATCCTGTCTCTTATACACATCTAAATCGTGTCACCGACGAATTCCGAAGGGAAGTACGGCCCGACGTCCGACGGGTTGACTATCCGAAAGCGCACTTCGATCTCGTCGCAATCGTCGTCGAATTCGTTGACGAAACTTTGGGAGCTCTTCCGAAACGGTTTGGGCAGTTTGGACGGAAACGATCTCGGCCGATGTGGAGGCGGCGGTTGCGAGG
>NW_022748253.1:0-737 GCF_011630105.1 Anneissia japonica | reverse complement strand
TCAGCCAAAGGCCAGTGAAAGTTGAGACGGCAGCCGTGTTTTTATCGATGTTTGCCATCCTTATATGTGCCATCGTAAAGGAATTGCGTTTTAATTTAAATCTCCGAATTTATGAAGCTGACATATCCTATGAATGTAGGCTTGTAATGCAGGCTACAATTTAAAAACGGGTGGGACTCATTCAAAAATTCGAGGGGGTTCGCTAGAAAACAGGGGGGTTCGCTAGAAAAGGGGGGTTCGCCCGAACCATAAAAACCCCCCCTGGCTACGGGCCTGGCGAACCTATAATAATAATAATAATAATAATAATAAAATATATTTAAATATATTTTGAGAGTGCCATTTCCAATCATCTAGAGGTGCAATAATAATAAATTTTCTAGCCTCAGCCAAAACTGTGGTGGGGCTGATGTGTACAGACCCACAACCTGTGGATTGGTCCCTCCCTGGGCCCCCTCTATTTCAAATTTCTGGATCCGCTACTGAGCGCGTATGTAAGTTGTGCCTAGGCATGGCACTGCTAAGGTAGCATCTGATCTAACAAGGATTATTGATACTATATATTAATTGAAAAAAAAAGAAATCACCTCCCAACATAAGTATTTAATTTTAAAGAGGTGATGCTAAACAAATATTTTTTTGTTTGGCCTAATTTAATTTAAGGTTTTTTCTCAATATTTCAACATAGATGGTTATATATTATTATGCAGTCACCTTGGCCCTATGATGTTTTTGCG
>NW_022748252.1:0-913 GCF_011630105.1 Anneissia japonica | reverse complement strand
GCGTTCGTTGATCTCGAAGACCATGCGACGCCGATGCACGTTCCCCTCGAATGCTTTGGCGGTCTTCCTGTCTGCGATACTCCGCACTCGTCTCGACGTTATGTTAATGTCGAGAATAAAAAAAAGTTTCGTATACAAGTTGTAAAATTGTGGTACGTAAAAAATGTTTATTTTTAACGTATGTAATAAAAGAAAGTTTTACAAGTATATATTTTTTAGACGATTTTTATTTATTTGCAAACACCTATGCACGCCCCATCGATTCTCCGGCTCCGAGCGGTGTCTGAATCTGCATCTCCCTGGCTTCCTGGACCAGAGAGCAGAAACCGCAGCAATACACGGCAAAGAGATCGCCCATTCCACTCCCTTCGATCCCTTTGTTTTCCCTGACGTTCTGCCGAGTGATCATACGAGCGAAAATGTTCACCAGCGGTACCATGAGAGCGAGACCGCAGAGAAGGCAGTCGTCTCCTAGTGATTCCGCGAGTTTTCCTTGCGTGTAACACGGCAGGAAGTATGTGAACACGCACATGTCGAAGTTTCCGAAGCAGCCGCATAGTCCGTTTTCGAAATCTGCCATACTCCCCAAGCGCAGGTGAACTCCCAATCGCAGGTGAACTTCTTCGCTTCTGCTTATATGCGCAATACTTTGGAGAGAAACGTAAATAAAATAGATGGCGGCAGACACGTTTTTGCGAATGTGAGAAAACGGTTATTTTTTTAATCCGACCCTATCCTGACTTTCGAAAAAACCCGTCTGCCGCCCTCAATGAACTTCCGAACGGAAACAACAACAAAAAATACAATCTCAGTCAAATTTCATTTTTTTTGTAATAAAATTTATTTCCTAAAATTAAAAAACGATAAAGATTTATAACTATAATCGCCCATAATTTATCTAAACACCCTCGTG
>NW_022748251.1:646-942 GCF_011630105.1 Anneissia japonica | reverse complement strand
GCCCAAGGACACAAGCGACTTGCACAGCGAGAGTTTTGAACCCCCGACCTCGAGGTTGGGAGTCAGCCGATGCGCCAACCACTTCTACTTGTTGTGAGTCTGGTCATTATGATATTTGCCTTTTTATTCTTGTCTTTATTTTTCTCTTCTCTTTTTCTTTTTCTTTCCTTTTTTTTCATCTTCTTTCTCTTTCCCTCCCTTTCCCCTCTTTCTTTCTTCTTATTACCCAGCCCGGGACGACGGCTTGATAAACCAGGTAAAAACCGTCAGGGGAGGGGCAGTTTGCCCCTAACCCC
>NW_022748251.1:0-614 GCF_011630105.1 Anneissia japonica | reverse complement strand
CATTCCCCCCCCCCCCAATGAAAAATATTTTTCTACGCCACTGGGCCTATGTGATGTACTGCTTCTTGTTTCGATTTTTGCTAATTGCTCGGTGATGTAGTCGTTGCCGTCTTTGCTTCCTTTTCCCATTCCGTAGACATAGCTTTTGAACAAGTTTAAAGGGGAACCCCTGACACTATGATTATAATGTTCAAGTAGGCCTATCTAAATAAAATGCTGTGATCAATCTTGTCGGATGCTTTACTAAGGTTCACAGATATACCTTCAGCACACTCTCTTTTATATATTGCATCACATTTTTTTCTTATAAATTAATTTGAGACGGTCACATGTGGAGCTTTGTTTTTTAAATCCGTATTGAGATGGGTGTATAATTTTATCTTTTCTGCAGATAATTATGAAGTCTGTTATACACAATAATCCTAAGTATTTTGAATAAAGTAGCTAGAATTGACATGGGTTTAAATAGTTGCTGTAGGTATCATTAATACCATCAAACCTTTCCGTCATGCGTGTCGATCCCGGGGGGGGGGGGTGATATGATATCTCCCATTATTTTTGAACGAGATGAATGAAACAATAAACTTAAAACTAATTACTAACCAACTAATTAT
>NW_022748250.1:0-984 GCF_011630105.1 Anneissia japonica | reverse complement strand
ATCGGTTGAGATTCTCTTCCAACGGATTGACAAAGACGTACCGTTATGAGTTTTAAAGCAAAATAGATATCAATTTGAATTTTCTAATAGTTAAATTAAATTAAAAAATTAAATGAGAAAACAGAGGAGGATCCAGTATGTTTCGTTAGGGGTATGTGTTGGATAATAGGGTGCTAAACGTTATTATGGTTGGGGCTGAGGTATAACATTTTTTTAAAAATGGCACTTTTATAGCTGGATGCTCTCTTATACCCTTCAAAGTGTCTTAGTTTGTATTATACAGAAGTTTTTATCACCATGGTTATCAGTCATCAAAGTAAATCTATGAAGTAAGATTGTTAAAATGTTATAAAATAAATCAAATTGGTTCTCCATACAGGGCTCAGATGCTACAAAAAGGTCAAATATAAGTTCAGTTTATCCTTATAAGGAAAGATACCTTACCTTCCTCATGTTCAGAGTGCTTGGAAATATAGTGCGAACATGTTAAAAAAATGTCACTCTGGATGCCCAGAAATGCTAGAATCTGCTCGAAATAATTTCCGCTCGAAGTAGCATTCGCCATCCGCTCGTATTTTGACGATTGAGACGCGCCGTTATACGATCTTTGGTGATACTACGTTTACGTTTACTTTAAAAATTCGAAAGGGGCCATTAGGCTCGAATCCCAACATTCACTTTTTTCATACAACTGAATAAAGGAACTTTACTTTGTAACCATGCGCATGACCCACAACACACATTCAGTCATATTTTTTCTATGAATATTCATCGTTTTGTGGAATTTCAGCAATTCATGGTGAGAAGGGCTTAGCAGAATCAATTATACAGTAATTGATATGTGGGCCAATGTCAATCATGATGCAGTTGTAAACGTTTAGGCTATTGGCCAGTCTCAGACATAATGTTGCTAAAGCAACTTGCCTGTTCCAGGTGAACTTACAGGCAAGAAGACACAATCATTAGAGGTACGTTCACACTAAG
>NW_022748249.1:0-1483 GCF_011630105.1 Anneissia japonica | reverse complement strand
TAACAAAGTCAGTCATGCATATAATATCACTCATCAAATTTGATGGGTAAATCGTACGCATAAATGATCAGGTAGTGTTTGTCCAGGCCTTAATCCGTTAAAAATAGAAATCGATTATGGGGACACAAAATAATTAGGTATGACACGCACTAAGCGCAATAAAGAGTAAGTAAACCTGAATTTGGGCCTGGAACCCAAGCTAAGGCAAATGCTTCATGTAACGCTTTCATTTCGTGAAATGTTTGTAAAACCATTGACTTGCCTACTGAATGTGTACATCAAAATGTAAATAATGGGATTGGTTTTCCAAATAAATACTGTAGCAACAATAATCTTTACACGTGACTATAATTACATGACATGAACTGGTATATACGCAATCATGCCGCGGTATTTAAGCACTTAATTTGTTTTTTAACACAGTGCAGTATAATTCTATTTTTTTTGTTACTATAACTGAGAAATGCCTTCATTGCCAGATAACCAGGTCCACAAAATGGGTTTCCTATAACAGTAGCTATGCTCTTGGTGAAATTTAGTGGCAATAGGCCTCCTTAAGCTGAAGCAAGCGATTAGAGGGGAATTTCATTATCTTAAAGGTTGAAGTATATGCAAAGAACTTAGTTAGCAGAATTAAGTTTCATTAAAATTTGTTTATAAACCAAAATGTTTTTTTCCAGCAATTTTGCACCATTTGTAGACTATTGTATTGACTCGAAAATGGGGTTCGACCAACTGCTGGAAACCCCAGATCACGAGCCTAACTAAAAATAAATATACGACTTTCATTGAAGCTTTAGAGGCGAGTATTAAAAGTTCAAAGTTTATTATAAATCTTAAATCCAGTTTTCAATAATTTAAGTTTAACAAAAGTATTATACAAACTTAAAACAAAATTTAATAATAGATATTAAACAAACATGTTGTAATGCCTTTTCAATTCAATAATGATCAAAAGCGGGGTTTACCGTTTATTATACATACATTGTTGGCTTGTGCAAGCTATACCATATATATATATATATATATATATATATATATATAAATAATATTTATAATATATATAACATATAGCATATATATATAATACATATACATACATATATAATATATTTTATATATTATATTATCTTTTTGCTTTTGTATTTAAATGTAGCTTAAAAAGTTTGCCAATTTGTACTAATTCTTCGTCTTATATTAAATCTACAATACAAAACTAATTAACAAATTTATTTGTTAATATATAGACGGATGAATACAGTACATAACATTTACAAATTAATAAAGTAGTCTGTTAAATATCTTCCATAAAAACACCATTAAGCAGCAATAGATATATAAATAAAACACTCGCATCTCTGACCACATCTTATTCAGAATTAAAAAAAAAAAAATTAACTTGTTAATAATTATTTACAATTCAATAAAAAATTATACACATGGAAGACAGATACCTTTTGCCAAATTATAAATTGCTAAAATG
>NW_022748248.1:0-979 GCF_011630105.1 Anneissia japonica | reverse complement strand
GAAAACATACTGGAAAACAACAATCATCAATAGCTTGATATCGGTAGTGTGTGTGTGTGTTAGTATTATGTAACCATATTACATACTGTAATTTACTTTTATTTACCTACATCAGTGATTTTATAATATGCTAATGTTCATTATCACTTTCTTCATCACTGTCACTGTTTGATGAATCAGAAACACTCGACAACAATGATAAGCTGCCGCTTCACAGTTGCACATCTCAGTACACTGAAGATTATTTCTCCTACACCTTCATGTATTATTTAAACATACTTATTGAACAGGTACATCGCCTGATAAGCTTAACAACGGCTTCTGGGGCAACCTGCTTTTTTGACAAGACCGGTCTCAATTTACCATCTTCCATAAACCAGCCCGGTTTGCATGGATCAGGGATTTCTGGATGAATAACAGTATCCTGGCTCCATATATTGGCCTGCAGATGTGCATGCAATATATGCTGATATAAGGCTCCTGCAGTTGGTGGCAGCTTATCTATATGCCCTGTAATAAATTTTATCACAACCGGTGATAGCATGGAAGCCTGGTAGTGTCACTGCTCTTTCTGGTCCAAGATGATCGTATATTGTCTGAAGAGCCACTCTTCTTCTGGTTTCAACACTCCAGAGCATCCTCCAACAACAGCTGTAAGCACACAAGAAGCTGATACTCTGATTCCCCATGGCATAGAAGTGGCTTGAGAAGTGGCTTGAGAAGACTTCCACAACTTGGCATGAATACTGGAATCTGTGTAGTCTTCTCGGAACGAAGAAAGTATCACTTATCAGATGTACCTGTTCATGTACATGTTCAAATAATACATGCACGTGTAGGAGAAATAATCTTCAGTGTACTGAGATGTGTAACTGCGAAGCGGAATGGAGTTTCTGCAACAACTTTCCATTGTTGCCTAGTGTTTCTGATTCATCAGACAGTGACATTGATGAAGAAAGTGATAATGAACATTAGCATA
>NW_022748247.1:0-572 GCF_011630105.1 Anneissia japonica | reverse complement strand
AAAAAGGTATTAACAGACAGAAACAGTAGCTAATTAGGCATTTACACCACTGACCAAGCAGCCATTCCACTTAGGAGGTGAAAGCTATGCCACTTGAAATATGTCATTTTGACAAGAAATCCCACCTTTCATGTTGTACGAATGTAACGTTTTATCATCAAATGTAACTTTTCTTCCTTTCTTTTTTTCTTCATCCCTGGAAAATTTTTTCTTTCTTGTATCACCTGACAGCGATGGCAGCACAGTTGAGGGCACGGCAAATGCATGCTCACATTTAGCTTTAAGTATAAAAATATGCATTTTGTTATACAGTATTTAACATTTGTATTTCAATACATCACAAATGCTGTTCATTGTCTCTAAAAAAATTACAATTTTACGATAACATATGCATTAGGGTACTTTAATACTAAACATTTACACAGCATTACTGGTGATAACTACAAATGATAGAACCTAAAAAAATATATACAATAGAACAGCCGAATTAGAATTTAACTATATACTGTACAGTATTGACACTTATCAGCCTGGAAAAGTAGACAATCATAATCAAATGAGAACATTATTTT
>NW_022748246.1:0-525 GCF_011630105.1 Anneissia japonica | reverse complement strand
GTACGGTTTCCTTTATAAGAACAGGTTCTTTGTCCGATTCTCCCTTTCCCTTATTGGTAACACAATTTTCATCTACGGTCATCACGACAGCCTCGCGAACGTAGTAATAGAATGTATCCGTCTTTACTTTCCTCGAACCCGGTTTCATTCTTCGAACGAGGTGAATAGACTCCCGCGTTTTTGGTCTAGTTATGTGTGGGTAATTTTTTAAAATAAAAACGCCTTTTTCCAGGTACAAATTTCTTTAAAATAACTGCATGTATAATAGCATCAGAGGCATTCATTTTTAACTCGTCAATGTAAAATAAAGTTATAACTAAAGAGAGGGTTGGCTATCTGAACTGATTTAGTACTGTACTTGACTGCCCTATCATCGGCTTTATGTATGTTATAACGGCTTGGAATCATCAAAAAGACCGCAATTAACTGATGATCCGTGAAATCGGCTTGCGTTCCTTCTTTTTTTTTTTTTTTTTTAAACAGCAGCACATTATTCGAATGGGTAGCACACTATTTGAAATGGGT
>NW_022748245.1:0-1447 GCF_011630105.1 Anneissia japonica | reverse complement strand
GTAAGGGGTTCTGAGAAGTGCAGGGATGTCGTTATGCAGGGCGGAGGTGGGCGGCGCCGCCCACTCTTGACGTCTTGCGCCCATCCTAAAGCTATTATTAAGGCCTTCCGCCCAGCCTCATACAAATTCTCCCGCCCCCTTAAAATTATGAAGAAACACAAGTTTTTGCTCCATAAACCGTATTTTCCGGTGAATATACCGGTCCTAGAGGTCACGTGAGCAGCTTCATTTATGATGTCGCAACAAAACACACGTGGGCTGTTGAAACTTTCTGTTCGACGTCTGGTTCCCGGTGGCTTGTACCGTTAGAGAAAGAATATTGGGTAATTCCATGTCAAATCAACCAAAAAAAAACCTCAATCTCTCGGATTTTGTTCAAATTTTTGTATGTTGTTGAGGCCCATGAGAAACGATCAGAAATGAAAAATTTTTTCTCTAGGCCTCCCTGATCAGTACATACCATAAATCATGATCAGATACACCACTGTCTCTTATACACATCTAGATGTGATATCTCGAAAAGTATGGCACCTACAGAGCTGATTTTGGTGTCATTTTAAAGCTATTGAGTAGCTCTATAACTTTATTAATAAATGCTAAGTCCTCAATTCAAATATAAAAAAGTTATGACAGGTTGTTAAGTTCAAAGTTGAATAAAAAAAATATATATCTTTTTTTTTTTTTTGAAATTCATGTTAGAGATACCTAATGATGTAAAGAAGCTTCCCTATAAGTTTGGTGAAGGGGCGCTCCAAAAGTTCCTGAACAGTGAGCAATTATATAACTTTTTTATATTTGAATTGAGGACGTAGCATTTATTAATAAAGTTATAGAGCTACTGAATAGCTTTAAAATGACACCAAAATCAGCTCTGTAGGTGCCACGCTTTTCGAGATATGGTCGGTTAAACACGCAAGGTATCGCTAATTAGCCAAAAGTTCGTTAGCAGATATCTCGCTAATTAGGAGGCCTAGAGAAAAAATTTTTCATTTCTGATCATTTTTCATGGGTCCCAACAACATACAAAAATTTGAACAAATTCCGAGAGATTGAGGTTTTTTTTTTTGGTTGATTTGACATGGAATTACCCTATTGATACTGCTATATTTCAGAATAAATGCTTGTGAAATTAATTTATGCAATAAAAACACAAGTTTTCTTGAAGTTGTAATAATTATTTTACTGGAAATTAATTGAAGAAAGGCATACATTCGTCCATCTATCACATGCCTCCATCACATGCTGTATATGTGTATAGATGTTCAGTCCATCACATGCTGTAAATTTATGTGTCCATAATTTTAAGGTTCTCCCCCACCCGGGACTGTCCATCAGCTGCTGTATTTTCTAACCATTATTTTCCCAAACATCATTTGATGAAGCTATGCTGTAAATTTATGTGTCCATAATTTTAAGGTTCTCCCCTACCCAGGACTGTCCATCAGAT
>NW_022748244.1:0-6078 GCF_011630105.1 Anneissia japonica | reverse complement strand
TGACTGTAGCCAAACTTTTTGTGGCCGAGTTAACTTGTGGCCGAGTTGACTTGTGGCCGAGTTGATGTTCGGTTTTCCGGAAAGATCGGTTTGTGGAACATTTCTATTGAATCCTTTCCGAATGGCAGGCCAGTTAGGGCCTAGCCTAGGCGCAAAAAATAGGCTTAGCAGCATAGGCTAGCCCAGTGAATTTGGTATGACTAGCCTACGAAGAAAGTTAACATTTAACATATAATAATACGTACAGTACCTATTGTTTAGCTGTAGTGCACAGCAAATTGTATTACTGTACCAATAAAATGAATGCTTTTATATTGTTTTTACAGTACGTGCATTTTCGGTCGACATTTTTTTCTAAACTGTAAACACAACACATTTTCGTGGTCACGACGATGCGACTTTTCGTAAATATCAGGTCGCGCCTCCTAAACTCTGCTCGCTAATTGGTTAATTTTTTTTGTGGGGTCATGTTGCTGGGCAAAAATCCCATGTGCTTGGCTGTGGTGACGTCAGATCGCCCAAAGTTTCATAAGTGCGTGACAGCTTGCTGACAGGAACAATCTAGTGTAAACCGATAAATTTTTAATTAAACAAATTTATTAAAATGAATAAGAAACCCTCGTGGTTTTGTTTTAGAGTAAAATCTAAAAATAAATCTAACAAATTAAAATTTCATTCTCTGCAAATTCCCTCCGTAATTAGCAATGTTTTTGGGGAATGTGAGTGTAATTTACATGTAGAGGCTAAGACTGATATATGAATCTATTGACGTACCAAATCCGAATTAAACATGTACTGAAAAAGAGCCGTCTTAGAAACAATTGCTTTGAGTTCCTTTTTCATTTCAGGTTGATTACAGTTGATTTTTAAGTATTCATAGGCGATAATGCACTTTATTAAAACAATGGAAGGCCTATTAGTTTTTTGACTTTATCCAACTCCCTGCTTTATCTAACATTTTACTGGCGTATCGTTTTAATTATTAAATAATCTCCTGGCAATGGTATTGGGACTGTACGAACGGTTCATTTACAGGATGTGATTATTGCGTTATTTCGTCTGGAAATCGTTGCGTTTATTAACTTTTTGTCCCACGTTGTATTGTGGGATGGATACATGACATGGATGTTTTAACTTCACGGTGCTCACACAGACGGAAATCAACTTCTCCTTGTCGCTATAACATGCGGAGGTGATTTCCCTCTGTACGTCTAGCCATTCCTCTATGGTCTAGGCTAGTGCGTGATGTTCGTAGCGGACATTAACATGACAATAAACAGAAAATAGCGATCTTGTTGACATTATCTGTGTGAAATATTTTGTAAAGACATCGTTAAGAGTGATTAAAGCTTTAGGTATTTCGTCAGACTTTCATTGACATTTTAACTGGTCACGCAGACTTGTTATTGGGATAATTAACAGGTCCGCCATGCATTTTACTAGCCATTGGCCGGCGGACCAGCGTTATTTCGAACCCTGTAGATATACATCCACTTAACTAGTTAAAAGTTCGACGTGAACCAGTCAATTATAGCTAGATAAAGGCTTAAGTCACTTAAAGTTAAGTGACTTAACTTTACTAGAATAATGGTAAATTAACTTGCTTAACGGTAAAGTCGGCTCGGATTACAAGGAGACGATTCCGTAACGTAGGCATCTAAGCTAGTGTTGTTGTATTGTACCACCATTATCATGCTCCGGCTGGCAACAACGTACTCCAACAATGCTAACAACAACATTGACGTAGTCTCATTAGTCTGGTTTTTCAGAATTTATTTGTAATATTTATGGGTAAAAACCTAGCAAACGTCCGTTTTACGAATAGTCGATATTACCAATGACCTTTGCCCTTTGCATCATCGACCAAGTAATGACGTTAAAAAGTCCGATTGCGTACGTTTTTCAAAGTGATAATGTATATTTTTCTTAATAATAAAATCAGATTTGTTGTATTTATTATTGACAATTCAATCTTTTCTATTTCTGCTATATATAATAGTTGCTATTAATTCAGTTTCAACGATCTACCACCAACGCCAGACATGTTTACGATGACGAAACAAAAAAGTGTGGAAGTCAGCAACTTATTTGACACCACGAAGCTAGATTTTCGCGAAGTACATGTAAACAACAGATTAATCCAGCAATCTTAAAACAGCGAAAAAAAAAAAGGGAAAAAAAAAAGCATGACAGAAAGGTCCCTAAATTATGCAGACATTTTAAAATTTTAAAAGAAATAAAACAATATTTTGTTAAATGGGAGAATGCTAGCAAAACTAATTTGGTTTTTATCGAAGGTAAATTTAGCTAGGGCCTACTATATAGCCTAACTACTATTGCGGTAGACCACGATGCGCTGTTGGCCGCGCTGCTGGCCGCCTATATATCAATGGCAATGGATAGCTAGGCTAGGTAGTAAAAACTGACACCTGATCTACAGTAGTTTACGAATTTGTCAATTTTTTTTATGAATACCTCTTGGTACTAGAGGTTCGTAAAATACAGTAGACATTATTTTAAAACAAGCCTTTCCACCGTGTGACGTCGACGGCCGCAAAGCTGGCTGGCTGTTTATCTGGCTCTAACTTGGCATCGAATGCAACTAGGGATAAATCGTATCATATTTCAAGATTTAGTTAAGTGGCTTTCTTCGACGTGAACCAGGCTTACGCAACAGTTCTAATCTCACATACAATCTTCTTAAAACTGACCTTGAAACTATGAGTGAATTAGATCTAAAAAAATATGATAATGATGGTTCTCAAAATTTAATATCAACATACAGTACCATAAAAAAAAAAACAGACTGTATTAAAGAATACACTCCTGATTACTAAGGATTCATCTGTTAATGCTATAAAATGAAGGGTCTTCTTCACTGGCTCATAATTTGATTAATTGATCATCATAATACTGTAAAATACAGTTGTCTGTCCAAGATACTGTAATACAAGATTTTTTATTTGTTTTGAGAACCTGCTGCATTTTTCCTTATGTTTTTATCTTGCCCACCAATGCCATGAACTCATGTAAGATATTTTAATTCATCCCACAATTAAATAAAAATTAATCCAATTTACTGAACTGCTTACATTGCCTATAAGATAATGAGCGATAAATAAAATGTGCTACCTCTAATGAGAATAGTTTTTGTACTTAGCACATATTGCAATTGATCTAGTAGGCCTGAAATTATGTTCAATTGTCAGAATTGGTTTTAATAAGTTTGAAATAATTCAAATAAAAAAAAAAATTCCATTCCTTAATGTGTCAATACTACTACTAACAACGGATAAAAATATGTCGTTTTTTTGTCTGATAACTGTAGGCTTAGACTGTGGTTGCTGGGCTAACACATTTTTGGAACCTACTACATTTCATAATAAATGCCCTGTTTGTAATAACTCTGATGTTGAGCTTCTTCAGTCAGATCTTGATCTTTGGCAAAAAACATGGCAAATTTAATGCAAAAAAAACCAAAAAACTTTCACCTTGCCTGCACCACTCGTCGCAACAACTAAAAGGCATTCAATGCAAAGAGCTAACAAAAACTGTTACAACAAATACTCATTTTTCCCAAGAACTATTCACTTGTCATACAGTTAAAAATGCAAAGCCCAATCTTTAAACTTGTTTACTATTGCTAAAAAAAAACACTTGTTAACTGCGGCTAAAAATAGACAATGGCGCAGTCATTGACCAGCTACCATTAGGCCTATAGTAGAAGCTAGGTTTATCACCTACCACCATCCACCATGGGTCACGGTCTAGGCTAACTAATAAACTAGGCGGCTAGCCTAGACCTATAATAATATAGGTTTTTGTATTGTTGCAAATAAACAATTTTAAAATCACAAATGCACACATATGACTAGGCCTATACAGCTAAACACATAACAGAAATTCCATCAGAAACAAATTACAGTAGGCCTAACGTCTCAAAATATAGTTTTAACCTTCTTGTTCTTGGCCTAGGTCTAAGCCCCCTACAGTAGGCCTAGCCTAGTTCGCGAATGAACTGGTTCGCTACCAACCTGCGCTCTCAATGCATTGCTAGCCTTCCTCTCTCTCTGAAAAGAAGGTGGGGTTTAGTGCCGTGGATGCATAAGAGGTATGACTAGGCCTAGGCTCTAAAGTTCTATTGGTTTATTGTATAGCTTATGATAAATGGTACTTACGGTAATGTTGCCACTGATAAATAAAATAAATTATGCTTCTTATAAAGCAGACCAAGTCTTCGACAACGTCTTTATTTTTACACCACAAAGTATTTTGTGTTGTGTTTACAACCTGTCTGCTGCCCCCTAGCATAGAGGTGCTATTTTGTTCTGGTTCGGTCCTTCATCATCATCATTTTATTTCATTTCATTTTTATTTAATTGTGTTCACTGCTGGGTGAAACTCTCCTGAAGCAATTTCCAGTTCTTTCTATCTGCTGTTGCTCTCTTCCGTGCTCTTTTCATAATCTTTACAATTGTTTGATTTCTAATGATTGTGTGTTTCACCTTTTCATAGTGAAGTTGAGCATTCTCTTTCCAGCTCTGTTATGTGGTTAATAGCAGTGTTCTTCCATTATTAATCAGTACATTAGCGGGGATCCATCTCCTTCCTTAGATTTCTCTCTAACCTTTATAAATTAAATAAAATATAATCTAACTATCTAATCTAATTGGTTTTTCTAATGGTTTGTGTTCACTGTTAGGGAAATAATTAAAGTGACAATAAAAGGAGTAGCCTAAATAGGCCTATTTGTAAACGAAGATTCAATGAAAAATACACGAGTAAGGGAAAAGAAAGAAAGATAGGTAGGCCTATATAACAATGAGAAAGTGAAAAGAAAGAAAAGATAACGAAAAATTAAGTGGAAAGATTATAGCATAACTTTTAACATAAATAATTACCTTATATATATATATATATATATATATATATATATATATAATAAAGTTAATTAACCATAAACATTAAATTAAAATAATATCGATAGAAAATTTTTAAAAAAACTTCTGCAGATCTAATCGATCGACGATGGCCAGATGTTCTCTGCAGGAGAGCGACTAAACTTAGTATCATCATCATCATGATCATCATTTTCATTATTATTAATACTTAATATAAATGAAATTCGAAATAATATTATATTTTTAGTTATTATCATAAAACTATATATCTAGATACTGCATTTATCCATAACCATGGTACCTCAAATAAATTACCGTCAATATACCATTCCAAGTGCCAAAATAGAATTGTATAAAAATTGAAAACAAATCATTGAATAAATCATAAATATAGAGCATCACGAAATATGCTGTTAAAATGATGACGTAAACGAACACATTGACGCCATCGTTATTGGAATTACTGTATACAGTATAGCGTAGATAATTTCAACTTTGATTAATTATATGGAAATGCATAATACATCTTTTACACGAATAGGTTTAGTGATATTAAATTCCCAATAATAATAATAATATTGTAGTGATAATAATGATGATTATTTACACAAGATTGTTTTCTTTATATTTATATTCTTTTAGAGATATGTACGTCCGAAATGAATATGTAGGCCTATGGAATAAGGCATTGGTGAGATTACCACAAATTATTAACCAAAACGGGAGAATCTTTTTCTAGTCTATTCTGTGGTGCACCACCACTTTTATTCATTTGTCAATTATCATCATGATCTTTCAACATATTTTTCAATAATACGTAATTCAACTCTTATAATTCTCTAACTTGATCATTTTTGGAGAAACTTTAGTGAAATAAAATGTGGTAAAATAGTGTGGTAACTACAGGTCTGACCATTTTGGGACCAATATTCCGTGGTCGTTAACATGTTTGGTCTGGTTTGGTTTGGTAATTAGAAGTATAAATATAAAAGACATAAGTTAATTTTGGACCATACATGTAAATGTGGTCTATATTTGGAAGTGGTCTTAAATTGGAGGGGTCTTTAATTAGAGTGAGCACGTGTCATGTGGTGTAATCTTTGCATGGCGAGTTGTACCGAAGAACTTATAGGGCGCGCACTGCGAACATATTTTGTGACGTGACCATAGAAACATA
>NW_022748243.1:0-521 GCF_011630105.1 Anneissia japonica | reverse complement strand
CCAGATATGTTAATACTTCAATGATATGTTTTGTAACAGCTTTGGAAAGCAACTGAATGTTTTTTTCAAATGGTCTCTAATTGTCTAAAAGTTTATTGAAATTGGCAGGAAATCTGCAGGGGCGGATCCAGAAATGTCCAAAAGGGGGGGCCGGAAGGGGGGCCGAAAGTTGGGCCGATTGAGACAACACTGTCGTAGGGGGTCCGGGGGCATGCCCCCGCGAAATTTTTGTGTTCTAGACGCCCGAACATAACATTTGAGGCATTCTTGGCCATCATTTTTTCCTTTTTCTCTCTTTTTTTTCTCTTTTTTTTTCTTTTTTTACCTCCCAAAAGGGGGGGCCAGGCCGGCCCCCCTAAATCCGCCCCTGATCTGTATCATTAAAAATCTCAATATATTCATCAGAACACATTTTTTAAGGTTTATTAACATTACAGTAGAATAAAAATATGAAGCCATGACAACACACTGCCCAGGGTAATCTTCATGTTTTATTTAGTTCATTTGTTGCATATGAAATA
>NW_022748242.1:0-4876 GCF_011630105.1 Anneissia japonica | reverse complement strand
GGTCGCACATACCTATAGTAAAACCAGATCTGGCCAATGATCAGAATGCCATGGACTACTTCAATTGAAAGAGTTTCTACTCGATTGTTCTACAGGCGTGTGTTGACGCCAATGGACGTTTTTGTTACACATGTGGGTATGCCGAGGAGCGTTCATGACGCAATGGTTCTTCGTCACTCGTCTATGTATAACAAACTTAAGAATGGCTCAGCCTTTCAACCGAATTTAACTAAAGAAATTCAGGGTGTAGATATACCACTTTTATTAATTGGAGACCCGGCCTACCCACTGATGACTAATCTGATGCGACCTTATTCAGGAAGGAATGGCTGACTCGCGACCAAAGAATCTTTAGCTACAAACTATCGTCATACCGGTACGTTGTCGAGACTACTTTCGGGAGGTTAAAGGGTCGTTGGCGAATGTTGCTGACCAAAAACCTCCACAATTTAGATTATCTAAGGCCCGTTGTGCAGGCGTGTTGTACCCTGCACAACATACTTGAGTCAGCAGGGACTCCATATAATACTGCCCTGAATGAAGGAGTCCCTGTAGAAGAGCCACAAAACGACCCGTGGGAGTATAATCAGTCTCTTGGGGAGCAAGTAAGGGAGGCCATTAAAGCAGAATTAATCAATTTTGTATGAACACTGATGGTCCTATGTATATATTTATTTATGTGGGAGTATAATCAGGCTCTTGGGGAGCTAGTACGGGAGACCAAAGCTGAATTGATAAATTTTGTATGAACACTGATAGTCCTATGTATATATTGGTTTAATTGAATAAATTTTACTTTTCATAAATGTTGTTTATGTAAATATTTACAGTAATGTAGCAGTACAGTTAAACTTGCTAAGGTTGACTGTCGTGCGCAAGTCAAATAATTTCTAAGTCTATCTTATTTTCCATTAACAATCTGCAAGTCAAATTTGATCATAGTCAAACAATATTTCAATGGCATTATGGATTCGACTTGGACAAGTTTAAATGGACGTCACAGCGGTATATATGAAGAGTTGCACCATTCGGCCGTCCTAATCTTGGTCGTCAGTGGGGAGAAAAAATACTATTTACTGTATATTTTCTACATATTACACTAAATCAACTACTGTAAGTAAGCCTCTGAAACCTCTCTAAATTGTGATATTTTCCGGGGGTTCGGCCCCGTGGACTGCTTTCCAGACATGGTAGTGGTTAAGTTCTATCAAAGACTATGAAATTTGTCAAAAAAGAAAGAAAAACTAACATGTACAAATATGGTCATGACCATATTATAAAGGCACATGATGGCATGTAAGCTTAACAGTTGGACCCAGCATATACTGTATTTAGATGCTACTGTACAAGTTCAATTTTTCAACACTTTATTTGGCAAAAACCAGCACTTATCTCCTAAATATCATGGATTTACGATGAGTTGTAAAGCTCCAATATAAAGACAAAATCACAAAAAGTTTAAAAACACAAATATTGTACAGTACAGTATAAGAAATAGCACTTAAAATTGAAATATCTTTGTTTTTATATCCACATAATCATATTGCATTTTGATGAGTTGTCAAGCAATTATAAAGGTGGTAGTTGGTAAAAAATACAAATGCAAAAATTGCACATTAAAATTGAAATTCATTCGTTTTCGTGGTAGTTGGTATGAAAATATTACACAAGTACAGTAAAAATAATACAAACTATAAAAATACAAATATGCAAAATAGCACTTAGAAATAATCATACTGCATTTCTCATGAGTTCTGCTATTATAAGGTGGTAGTTGGTATGAAAATATTACACAAGTACAGTAAAAATTAAAATACAAACTATAAAAATACAAATATGCAAAAACAGCACTTGAAGTTTAAATATCTTTGTTTTTATATTCCATATAATCATATTGCATTTCTGATGAGTTGTCAAGCTATTATAAAGGTGGTAGTTGGTAAAAAATACAAATGCAAAAATTGCACATTAAAATTGAAATTCATTCGTTTTCGTGGTAGTTGGTATGAAAATATTACACAAGTACAGTAAACGTTAAAATATGAAATATTGAGATGATTACATTACATTAATCATAAACCATTATTTAGCTGGCCTAAAAATGAGTTTGGGTTGGTACTGATGTTGGTACTGCTGGGGCCGCATGGCTGCTGCTGCCAACGCCTCTAAAACTCCGATAAGCCGTTCTTGATTTGCTGCAGTACGTCCCATCATCTGGGTCTGTTGTTCCAGTTGGTTATCTATTGCTTACTGTATCTTCCCTAATACCTCCATCTCATCCTTTCTCGCCTCCCTCAATTCTCTCGCATTCTCGTCGTGCATCGAACGAAGGCACCTACTCGTCTCCCGCATCTGGTCCTGCAAATGCTTAGCAAGTGAGCGTACACTCTGTTCACCTTTTTTGGTAGCTGTTTCATTGCGACATGCTGGCAATGTGACATGAACAAAGAAATTTATAACAGAGTATTCAACTGGAAACAGTTACTCACTGAAAAAAATCCATTGATACACAGGATAGCAACTGCAATTTATAGCTACAAACCGCTGTTTTGGTGCATGTTTATGACTAAACTACAATTACCTGGGTGAAACATATTCTCATTTTCCTGAACACCAGATGTATGTGCAGGGCTCGGAGGCGTTTGCCGGGCTGGGGTCGATGTCGCCTTTTGTGTAGGGATCAATGTTGCTCGTCTCACAGGGTTGGAAGATGTTGGTTTAGGAAAGACATTTGACCTTTAAAAAAATTTGGTGTATACAGTTATACAGCCCCGAAGAGTTAATTGAAAGGCTACAGCCCCGAAGAGTTAATTGAAAGGCTTCAATTGCAATAACTGATAGTATTTACCATCAATAAGACAGTATGATGCATTGTGAAATATAGACACAGTGGAACTGACATGCTTCAAGTACAAAACCTATAGTGTCGGTTCAGGTTTGATTAAACTGTGCTGAAATGCCGACAAAACCAGTAGGCTAACTAAACAGTAACAGAAACATGCAATTTCCTAAATTACCTTTAGAGCAGCTTTTACAGGTTACAAGGCAGCCATACCCTTCTTCCTGTGAATCTCTAGGCACGCTACATGGGGGAATCTGATGGCAGGGGCGACCGCAATCACCACACTTATGGTCTCCACACGGCATCTTGCAAGTGACACAAATTGATTCTGCAAACAAATTAAATGCTTTACTATTTGGACATGAATGAGAACAATACAGAGGATAATGAAACAAAATATGTGAGGCAACACAACATTAACACATTGTACACTTTTCGTTGAACTTGCATTTTATGGAGAAATAATATAGACTGTATACCAATGTACATTTTTTGAATTGAGCGTAGTAAGCATTTTCTTAGTTACTGCCTAGTAGCCTCCAGTAATACAAGTGAAATTTCTTTTTGTTTCTGCCTAATACAGCCTCCAGTAAATTACAAAGTTTCTCGAGTCTTACCATGATGACCGCCACTGGAAGTAGACAGTGTGTCCACGGAAGAGTCCGACAATCTCTGTGGAGGTGTATCATCTGCATTAAAAAATACCAAATTAACTTAATACAAGTGGAATTGAATGGAATGGAATACAAGTCCTAGCTAGTGCTTCTTTATTTAATATTAACAATTTTTATTACAAGCGAAAGGCCAGTTTACTAAAAAAAAAAAACAAGGGATCGATCCAAAACAGGAAACATATTATTACGCATTTATTATTATTATTATATTATATTATTATTATATTTTATAGGACAAGTAATAATAGTTGTTAAGATACTAACTAGGCCTAGCCTAGCCTATCCACCAGGTCCATAAATAATATCAATAATAAGTATTAATAAGGTTGTACCTCGGCCTAGTACTGGCACAGCACTAAAAACAAAATTTTGTTTAAAAATCATGATTATCAAGATCAACTAACCTGATGCTGTCGATGATTGCAAGCTAGGCCTGCGGTTTCTGATCCCAGGCCTGGGTGGAAGTGGCATCGACGATTCCCCAACGGTCCCAGGTGGAGGCCTGACATTTGGACAATCGCCGATAATGTTTCCAACCCTGTGGTAAAATGGCCAGTTTGGTGCCCAAGATCCTGATTTGTTAACCTCTTCCAAGAAACACTGTTTGAACCTTTTCCTCAAATCCTGTAACTTCGTCTGGATTTGTCGTGCCGTTGTCAGCGAGTGGGCCAGGCATAGACGAAAATCTCGCAGCGATCTTCTCATGAATTTTCGTTTTATTCTTGGACTTTTTATCCTCAACTTGCATTCTGACTTCGGGTTCTGCCCAAATCTCTATTAAATCGCTGATCTCTTCCTCGGTCCAACAGGCCCGAGGGCCAGATCCAGTTGAAAGTGACATTTTAGAGATACTGTATATATTAAAATACACAACCACCAAAACCGCAACAATTCAGAAAATGGCGTTTGTTTCCAAAATTCGCGCAAAAGCCAGCTACTTTGACCCCGGTAAAATGCTTGTGTCTGATTGGCTTTCACACAAAAGAGGTTACAGATCGCTGGCGACCCGCTTGCAAGCGGCTGTTCACATGGATCGAGAGCGAGCTGCATCGAGAGCCACTCGAGCGACTTGTCGTGGGTCACCCACAACAAAAACCGCTCTTGAGCGGTTGTTCGCATGAAGGCCTGGCTCGCGAGCCGATCGTTCGCTCGCAAGCGACCCAAGACATGTGAACGCGGTACATATTGTCAATGTCAAATTCCCAAAAAGTGGCTTCTTTATTGAAGGCAAATAAATGACAAGAAGTATGAAAAGGAAAATATGAGTTTAATTAATTCTGTGAAGTATTTTGTCGGACATCATACACATTCTTTTTACTTGATTGATGATTCGCAATCCTCTGATGTGTTTGGCTATGAA
>NW_022748241.1:0-1000 GCF_011630105.1 Anneissia japonica | reverse complement strand
CCAATATTGAACAGAAACAGCAATTTACCAGCAAAGGCATTATGTACATCATCAGTAGCCCATTTATAAGTAATATATTTGAGGAGTGTAGTCTTGCCCATTCCTCCTTTTCCTGTTATTAATACCTTACATGAAGCTGTTGATTTAATAATATGTAATACCTCCGTTAATGATGTGTGTTCACCTTTCTTTCTTATACATGTTGACTTGTTTTGTGCTCCAACTTCTTTTCCAGACTTGAGTAAGCTGAGTTCAGTGAATACTTCTGCAATATCTACTTCATGATGTTTATGCCAATTTGCTGGTGTCATTCGATTCACATCCTCATACAATATTTTCTGTTGTCTTGTCAAGTAATCTTTGATTATTTTATCTGAAATAGTATAAATCAAACAATTGACAGTATTAATCTTCCTGTATTTTATTATTTAATTTTACTATATTATTAACATATTATTTTCTCATTAAAAATATAAACACAAAATTATGTTTAACATTTCTTTGTATCTTAGTACCAGATGAATTACATAGCTAAATAAACATAATTATTTAGCTATCACACAACATTACTATTAGCACATTCCTATCTTATAGTAGCATTAAATATTTACATGTATTTTATACAAAGGAAGTATTAGTAGTATTTTTTTTTTCATTATCTTTCATAAGGTTCATTATGTAATTACATTTTCTGATTTATATATCTCCCCCCGTGTTATTAAATATTCAATAAACAAAAAACCCTTTACTTTAGTCTTAATCTAAGCTTTGTACTGGTTTCACCAGTATAACTGCCCATACTACATTTGTCACAGTATATCATGTACACTGCATTTGAGATGTAACATTCTAAGTTACTGGAATTTAATTTCACCGAATGAACCCTATCCTGTGGGTCGCCCCTGCTACTACTACTGTAGCTACTGCAGACCAATGAACACTTGAGAAGAAGCATGGAAACATAAATGGGAAGTCAAATCAAATAGGCTTAAGCCAATTC
>NW_022748240.1:0-1219 GCF_011630105.1 Anneissia japonica | reverse complement strand
ACTGTATGGAAATAAAATTTTGTTCTTTTTAATACAAATATTTAAAACTTTACATTTACTTAAACAACTAAGTTCCATATGCCAAGTATTGCACCATGAATTAAGTTTATGTAGATCATCTTGTAAAAGGCGTGAATCGTGCATATGAGATATTAATCTAATCAATTTCAAATCATCAGCATATAGTAAACAATGGGAATTGAAATTCGAAGGTAAGTCGTTTAAGAAAAGGGTAAAAAATAAAGGTCCCAAAATTGTTTCCTGTGGGACACCTGATCTCACAGGGAGCCAGTCTGATGTACTGCCATCAACTGAGACTCTTTGTTTTCGATTGTATATGTAATTGCGCAAAAACTTTAAAACATTTCCAGTAAAATAAAATTTAGAAAGTTTATAAATGAGGAGTTTATTGTCGACTGTGTCAAAGGCCTTTGCAAAATCAGTGTATGTGACATCACATTGTGTTTTATTGTCAAATGCTTGATATGCAAAAGAAATTAATGTTGCAAGGTTGGTGGTACATGATCTATTTGGTATGAAGCCATGCTGAGCAGGGGAGAGAACGGGTAAGACATGTTGAAATAAATGGTTAAAAATTAATCGTTCAAATATTTTAGATATAGTTGGTAATATAGATATTGGGCGGTAATTAGTGACATTTTCTTTTCTACCATTTTTATGTATAGGACATATATTAGCCATTATACACATCCTGTCTCTTATACACATCTAGATGTGTATATTGAAAAGAATATGTAATGGCCTAGAAAGAAGAGTTGCACCAATTTTTAGAATAACATTATTAATATTGTCACTTCCCGATGATTTACTCGTATCAATTTGACTTAGAAGCATCTCAATTTTATTTGTATCAATTTGAAATGTTGAAAGGTTATCGAGAGGATATTGTGGGAGATGGAGATAGACAGAATTAAAATTATGTACCTTAAATACGGAGTTAAAATAATCATTAAAAACCTTAGCTTTCTCCCCTGGTGTAGATGCAAATATGTCCCCATGGCGAATAATATTCGATTTATCTCTATTTTTATAACACGGTTTAATCCAGCTCCAGTTTAATCAACTTTTTAACATTGTCACTTTTTGCACAAAAGTGCTCATCTCGCCGAGTAGAGCACTTAGTGCAAATTTTTTACCTTCCGCCATATTTCCAGTACTTTTCCGAAAAACTTCAAACTTTCAATGGAATAGTCTTTGT
>NW_022748239.1:0-1221 GCF_011630105.1 Anneissia japonica | reverse complement strand
CATCATGATTTTTTTTGTGTTCGCAGATTTCACACTCTTCTTTTCCTAAACGGGCAAAGCTTATATTAAGGTCTCTGATCATTTTCCGGTAGGTTTGGTACTTGCAAACACCTGGATGTTTGTCATTAAAGTCGGCGAACATCACTGTAACATTTAGCTCCGGTGGTAAGTAAAGTCTGTTTGGTGCATGTTCCCTACGATAATGCGAAATGCATGGATGGTGTGACATTATATGGTCTTTTATGACTTTTTTCTTTTCATCTGAAAGCTTGTGTGCATGGTTTCCGTGTCGGCCTCGTCCATCTTTAGGAGCATATACCCCTGTCCCTTGCTCAGCGATCAACTTAAAAAGCCATGTTATGACACAATTGCTAGTGGACTTGAATCCCAATGTCGTGAGGAAAAATGTTCTGCATACCTGGACATTTCCATAATCTTCACTCATCAGCGAATATGTGTATGTGTGTTTCCGTGGGTTGGTAGCATTTGGGTTGGTACGTTTTGGAACAGTTGCCTCAGCATGGCTTAGGAGCCATACTCGTTGTTGCTCCTTAGACAACATCCAATATTCTTGGTTAATTCCTTCTCTTTGGTCTTTGCTTATTTTTTCTGTGCATTTCTTTTTGCACCATGCTGGGCAAGGCGGAAGGACATTTTTCTTTTTCCTGAATATAAATAAAATTTTTAAAACATAATTTAGTATTTTTTAATTGTTTTTTTATGTTAATAATTTATCCACATAAATAAGCTATTGTAATCATTTATTTAAAAAGGACTGTACATCAATGACGTTGAAACTTTCATCTTACCTGTTTGCATTGTTTTCATCTATCTGGGGAACTACATCATTTTGCACCATTTCATGTTCGTTTTCATTATCCTTGTCAATTTCCATTGGCTCAACACTATCATTGTCATCAGTGCTATTACTTTGGTACTCTTGAATGGAATCCATTGATGCACTGGTATTAGGTCTTGTGCTGTTAGAAGGCAAACATGATGTTTACTGTATGTATTTTTATGTTTATCAATATTACAGACAGTTAAAATAATTTATGGTGATTGTACTAGTAGTTGATAAATCCACCCTCAGTAGTTTAGTTTTACAAAAAGAGTGTTCATGGTTCTTACATCTGTATGTCGCCTTTATTTCTCTGCAATTGATTGCCCTCCACGTCACCTGCATCCTCCATTTCAACATCTTCATTAAGTCCATATTGT
>NW_022748238.1:230-1108 GCF_011630105.1 Anneissia japonica | reverse complement strand
CGGGGGACAAGGGGAAATATCCAGCTGTGGAAAGTCTTTCCCCATTGAATGCCCTTTTCACCCGGGAAAGTGCCTGAAAATCTCAAATTTTAAATCGTATATTTTGTTGAAGTAGGCCAATTTCCTCTAAAAATTGCACATTTTAGGAAGTTTTGATCAATTCCAAAGAAATTAGAATTTAAAAAACAAACATTTTTCGCGCGCTTCGCGCGCATTTTTTATGTTAAAGCTTGTGCTTGCTCACCTTTGCCTTCTAAGTTATAACACATAGTCCCAAACTTGAGAAAGAAAATTTAAGATAGATCGTTTAACCTATTAAAAAGGGCCTCAATGTGTAATAATGTTGAAAGAATATGTTTGTAATAAATAAAGCCATAAGGAAAATACTTATACTCAGTTTAAAAAAAAACGAGTGTGGCCATATATAACATAAGAGCATTTCTTGTTGAGGTAGGCCAATTTCCTCTAAAAATTGCACAATTAGGGAGTTTTGATCAATTCCGACGAAATTAGAATTAAAAGCACAAAAAAATTTTTCATTTCGCATTTGTTAGGGTTGGAGCTTGTGCTTGCCCTCCTTTGCCTTCTAAGTTATTTAAAAACATAATAGTCCCAAAACTTGAGAAAGAAAATTTAAGATAGATCGTTTTACCTAAATGAAGGGCCTCAATGTGTAATGATGGTGAAAGAATAGGCCTATGAATTGTAATACATAAAACCACGATGAAAATGCTTATATCTAGTTCCAAACACACGCGTGTGCCCTATATTAATATTAAAATAAGCCCTATGCCGTATTGTTTTCTACATGGGGGGTGGGGGTGGTATCACACCAAGTCATAAATTACTAACCGGGAAAATTATTACCTTTGACCCCC
>NW_022748238.1:0-172 GCF_011630105.1 Anneissia japonica | reverse complement strand
CCTGCGACGTGTCACACATCATTATCAGGTGATAATGCTTAAGCTACTACAGGTTTATATACTACTGGTCAGATGTAGTCATGTATGTAGAGGCCGTGAATACTATACTAAGTCATGTATATAAGAATTAGAATGAAAGAGTGATATTGTAATGAATTGTTTATTTTTTAAT
>NW_022748237.1:0-517 GCF_011630105.1 Anneissia japonica | reverse complement strand
ATCGTGAAAAATGGGTTCAGTGGTAAAAGAATAGGACCGTTCACATCAAATTCTTACGATTTCTATCCCAGACTCCGGATCCGGACCAATGGATCGGAGCAAGGTAATTCAACAAAAGGACGCACATCTCGGGACATCAAAGGTTATAACTCTGGCATCGACATTCTAGGCGCACGTGCGTCCCTACACGCTGAACATCACAAAAACCATAGCAAACAGACCATAAACCGTCAGCGTACGTGACGATTTACCCACGCGCGTGTTAGTTGCCATGTTAGTCGCTCGTCGTGCGGTGATTACAAAGGCCTAATGATATTTTGCACTAACATTAGACTGAAATATATTCTTCATTTCAACATTAATTTTACCAAGATTGTGGTGAATTGTCGTTCATGAGACTCACTTCGCAGAAAAAATTAATAAATGTTCCGTATATACTCAAATGTTCGTCTTCGGCACCTTATGCCAACATTGTCAAAATAACAGATTAATGTTACATAAGAACATGAAATTTTAT
>NW_022748236.1:0-766 GCF_011630105.1 Anneissia japonica | reverse complement strand
GTAATATACAAATTCTTTATGCATTTATGTTCATGATGTATAGTCGCCAGGGTAAGTATGAGCCATGATCCGTTTGATCGCTCCAAAATGAGCAGGAATAAGAAAATGGGCATCATCTTCAATCTGCTGCTTGACAATGTTTGTTAGATCATCCGACATTTCCACCATCTTCTTACCTGTTGACAATCCTAGTACCTACAGACAGAAAATAAACATGTCATGTTTGGGGTTTCTATGATAATTATTTAGAACTTTAACATAAAAATCTTCCTAAATTTAATATTTAATGTTGGTTTTTTGCGTGAATTTTGCTTGAACATAATTTTATTTTTCTTTCTCGCATAGTCTGCCAACAAAAACTGTGACCTGTATTTTGTTAAAAAGATTTTGTATTATTAAGTGACTATAACATATAAACTGCCAGTAAATTATTAAATTGCAATATAGCGGAGCTACAGAAAATATGGAATAACAAGTATAAGCCCCTGTTGCCTGAGTAGTAATAGTAGAGCTGCCACTAGAGTAGAAACACAATGATCCAAAGTGTCTATCGTCTACCAACATTTTTCTTGCTGTCTAATTGATGGATTACTGTATGTATTTTAAATTTTAATCTTTGTTCAAAACATAAATTTTAAAAGTAAGAAGATAACTGCTCATAGCTTGGACCATCAACAGACTGTACAGCATAATATGCCTACAGTAAGTTGACCTCACCGGTAGAGGTACAGCCAACTTTATTTTATTTTTATTATATTATTTTTAT
>NW_022748235.1:0-938 GCF_011630105.1 Anneissia japonica | reverse complement strand
AATTTTGAACACAAGTGCTGAAAAATTTTAAAATCTTCAGAACATCACTTTATAATATACAGTACTATACAGTAGTCCTACTATATGTTTATAGATAGTTGGGAAACTGTGTTACAATCATACTGTAACAACACCAATTTGTGTGCTGAGTTGGATAAGGCTCTATAAAAAATATTAGTTTATCACCCTATCTGGGCAGGAAAAGTGATGAGGGAGGGAGGCTTTTTTTTTAATTTTTTATTTTGCTAAAGCCAAATATAACCCTTGGTTTGTTTGCTGGTGCATTGATATTCAAAGTAAAACATGATTTAGATAATGCAAACAATATCTACTAATTATTTAATAAAATAAATGAAAAAAATAAAGAAATAAAATTTAAAAACTAAATTAAAAAAATTTTTTTTTTTTCAAAAATATTTTTTTTCTAGTACAATAGATGGCATGCACGAGGGTGATAAACTAATAATTATTTTTTATTGGGCCTAAAGACAAGCTTATTTTTGTTCATTGTTGTTGTTCTGAAACAAAACAAATTTAAAATATTGATATTATTTCCATCCCCCACCCCCATTCCCACCGGAAAATGCCACCATGGAAATAGTACAATATAACGGAAACAGACTGTTGCAGACTCTGGGACAGAAAAAACAAATTTACAGTACTAGTGTTTATCCAGCTTTACATTAATTAGAAATTATAAGAACAGAATTATTATAATTCATTTCTTCCCAGTGAGTACATTACCTGTACTGTACATACAAAAAAAACTTATAATCTAGAGTAGAATGCAAATTCTATTGAAAATTATCAAAATTCCTTTTAAGAAGTCTTAACATTATTGAGAATTTTAAAACGTATAGATAAGAAATTAAAATAAGAAATTAAAATAAGAAAGTCAGGGTAGACTATAAACACTACATACATATGTGCCCTAGATT
>NW_022748234.1:528-722 GCF_011630105.1 Anneissia japonica | reverse complement strand
TACTAAGTGGCACTACAGTGTCTAGGTAGTTTAGTACTAAATGCAGTTTAAAGAACCATACATAACATTTGCATGATAACGAAATGATTTTTGTCAGAACAATTACTAAATTTTCTTGACAGGGAATTCCCTCTTATACAAAGTGATCTGCACTGACGCTTAATATCAAGCTCATCATTAAGCGTAAAATGATT
>NW_022748234.1:0-523 GCF_011630105.1 Anneissia japonica | reverse complement strand
ATGCTAGCATCTGAAAAACATGTACACTAGGCTGCACTTTCGCATATAATAATCAACAATTTGTTGAAAAACAAAAATACATATGTATCTGTTGAGTTACCTGATTCTATAGCAAACTGTTGATCACCAGAGGAAAGTTGCCTGATACTGTACTTCTATAAACAAGGGTGATCTGCACTGACGCTTAATATCTATATCGCCCTGAGCCTCATCATGATTGAGGCTGAGGTGAGAACATTTTAAGAATTTGAGACTTCTAGATATTAAGGTTAAGGATTTTTTATTATAGTTTTCCAGTATCTCCAGAGACTTCCATATTACTGGTAAATGAAATGTAAATTGATCATTGTGAATGTGACAGATTATTATGGCCGGTAATTGAATAATAACATGTTTCGTCATTAAATAAATACACAATTAGGCCAAAAAGATTTATGTAAGGCTAACAATATTATAAACAATTTCTATCTTTATATACACGAGTCATTTAAAGATGTGTCCCTTGCAGGCTAATGTCAAAAAA
>NW_022748233.1:0-789 GCF_011630105.1 Anneissia japonica | reverse complement strand
TCAACTGTAATACTGAGAATCTGAGAGAACAGTAATTAAAATGAGACAAAGGGTCTATATAAAATAGGTGCATAATGGAAATAATAAAAATAGATATAAATCTGATATATAAAAAAATCTGATATAAAAAGTAATAATGAAATAATAATCACAAATGAGCATCGTCATAATCATCCTCATGAAAATAAGTCTAAGTGATAATGAAAATATATAGGATCACAAATATATATATATATATATATATATATATATATATATAATGTGTAGGTGTGTGTGTGTTAGTATTATGTAACCATATTACATACTGTGATTTACTTATATTTACCTACATCAGTGATTTTATAATATGCCAATGTTCATTATCACTTTTTTCATCACTATCACTGTCTGATGAATCAGAAACACTAGTAAACAATGGAATGTTGTTGCAGGAACTCCCTTCCACTTCGCAGTTACACATCTCAGTACACTGAAGATTATTAATTTTCTCCTACACAGGCATATATTATTTGAACATGTAGGCCTACATATTGAACAGGTACATCTGTTAAGCTCAGCAACTGCTTCAGGGGCAGCCTGCTTTTCTGACAAGACAGGTCTCAATATACCATTTTCCATAAACCAGGTGGTGATTTCATAAACATCTTAAGGGCTGTTTTTTTCCAACACCATTAATATGCCCTGTAATAATGTTTATCACAACCGGTGAGCATGGAAGGCTGGCAATGTCACTGCTCTTTCTGGTCCAAGATGATCGTCTATTCCCTGAAGAGCCACTCTTCTTCTGGT
>NW_022748232.1:0-2376 GCF_011630105.1 Anneissia japonica | reverse complement strand
AGCACCAAGCGGGGGGGGGGCATAGTTTTGACAAGGGTGCAGATCTGTTTCGAAACGTGAGGGGGACATTTCGTGAGCGAACATTTTAGGAAATAGTAGCTCTAGGTGACTGGAAATGACACTTTTATATAATAAAATTCATCGTCATCACATCACCATTTGAAGCGCCAACAAATTTTTTATGATGGTTTATCATCAATTTTCGGCCACCATAGATTTCTAAATAATATGTGTGATGTACTATAGAAAATAAATATTAAAAACATTGTCTTTGATATATTTAATTTAGGCCTACCTACTTCAAAGCAATTAGTCCACACCATAGTTAAGGGCTGAGGTGGTAACATTTGGGGAAATAGTACCTCTAGATTGCCGGAAATGACAATATTATATAATAAAATTAATTATCATCGATCAAATTAATCGCTGTGATGTTCCATTGAAAATAAAACTCAATTGTCTTTGATGTATTTTAAATTTACTTTGCCATGTGCCGAAAACCAATCTTATTATTATCACACGCTTTTTCTCATACTTCTTAAGTTATAATAAAGGCATACGCGCACTCGAGTCGTGTATTATAAGAAATTCAAATGTTTGTGGGCAGAGAAAGAGTACCGGTTGTACAGCACAATTTTGTTAAAACCTGGGTCATTTATGCAGTTCATTTCAACAATTTTCAGGCATGAAATTATTACATTGCGGACGAAAAGTGAGGTTACCAACCCCCACCCCCTTAAGATTATTTGGGGACGTGTCTCCCTGTCTCCACTTGATCATAGGTTTTGGGAGAGGCATCTTCTTCCATTTGAGATTTTTTGGATTTAGTAGAAGGCCAGACGCTCTTGGATGACATCTGAAAAGAAGTTAAGCTTAAAATAGAAAGTGTATGTTCTACAAGGGTACTACATGTAACATGTATACATGAGAAGCACACACACAAGACGAGTGACCATTATTTTTCGAGGTCACCACGGGGGGTGGTTAGCCACCCTATTCACCCCCCCCCAGATCCGCCACTCTCATTATCATGACCATCATGATCATAGTCATGAGCAGCATTATTAGCATTATCATCTTTTTGCACTATTGTCATCACCAATATCAAAATTACCTTTTAGTTTACCTTATATTCAATCCTATTTCAATACCATCAAGCTACAAACCTCACAGTAAGCTTCATACATAACCAGAAATAATGTCTTCCAAAAGTAATTTCAGCTTGGAAATGATTTAAATCGATTTCTGTTTTATTGCTTCAATAAGTCTTTTTCTAACACATTAAAAGACTGAAATGTGTTGAAGCACAAGAGTAGTAAGTATCAAATTGATACAGTTCAGGGAGCAGGGAGTAAAGAGAGAGTATAGCAACACTGTAGAAATCCTGCCAAAAAAAATTAGAGGAATATTCTCCATCAAAATTTGATTTACTCCCAAAGCTTCATCCATAGAGCACTATGTTGCCAAGTTGCCGTACCATGTGACACTACATCCCATAATAAAACATAATGAAAACTTGAAAGCTTACCATATATCACTTATCTGCTGAAAATTTATGTTCACAAATATAATACAATGTAGTGAAATTAGAATACATTAGATGAAAAGGGTAATGCTCTGACTTTGTGGTGGATGCACTAGGTCGTATCGACTGCTTGATTAGCGTTGCTCAGTTGTTTGACAGCAGGATAATTTGCGATAATACCAGCAGGCTCTAGGGGCAAAGCTCTAGTGATTCCAGCCAGTGGCGGCACCAGTGGGGGACAGCAGGGGCCTAAGCCTCCCCACCGGACTGGTCAAGGCCCCCCCCCATTCGGACAGAGCTCGTCGGGCAGTCGTACTAAAAAATATATAAAAATAGGCCCACGCCAAGCCAACACATGTCTGTCACAATCAGAGAGTGTCATTTCTGGCCATCCAGAGGTTCCTATTCTTAAAAAAATCTCATTTGGGAGGGGGAACACCCTCTCAAACCCTTCCCCCAGCTTGGGCCTACGAGCCCAAGTCCCCCTGTCGTACAGCTCAGTCACCCCAGAAAATATATCCTAGAGTCGCCACTGATTCCAGCCCCAGATGTGTACAAATAATTTGCAATATTGGGCAATTTGAAGCTGTTTTTTAAAATACGTTTTAGCACATAATTGCCCAAGAGTAATTAATAGGGGGTTGTGGGTTTGGAGCGGGTGTGGTTAAAACCTGTTTCTAGCATATATATATTATATAATATATAATTTTTTATATATTATATAAAAAATTATATAATATATAATTTTTTATATAATATATAATTTTTTATATATTATATAAAAAATTATATAATATATAAAAAAATATATATTATAATATTTTATATATTATATAATATTTTATATAATA
>NW_022748231.1:0-548 GCF_011630105.1 Anneissia japonica | reverse complement strand
CGTTGTCGACGGTATGGTTGTTGCATCAACAAATGTAGTTCGCTCAGATTCACTTGTTACTTCATTAGTTGTGATATCTATTGACGTTACCTCCTCTGCTGTTGTTAAATCACCAACAGTTGTCGATGGTATTGTTGTTATATCAATTAGTGTTGTTGGCTCAGATACACTCGTTAACTCATTAGTTGTGATATCTATTGATGTTAGCTCCTCTACCGTTGTCAAATCACCTACTGTCGTCGATGGTATCGTTGATGCATCAAGCAAGGTAGTTTGATCAGCATCACTCGTTACTTCAGCGGTTGTGATAGCAATGGATGTTACCTCCTCTAATGTTGTCAAATTAGCTACTATTGTCGACGGTATGGTTGTTGCATCAACAAATGTAGTTCGCTCAACATCGCTTGTCACTTCATCAGCTGTGATGTCTATTGACGTTACCTCCTCTACTGTTGTCAACTCACCAACCGCTGTCGATGGTACTGTTGTTATATCAATTAGTGTTGTTAACTCAACTTCACTCGTTAACTCATTAGTTGTGATATCTA
>NW_022748230.1:0-772 GCF_011630105.1 Anneissia japonica | reverse complement strand
ATTGTTATACAACTTTGCAATGCATTTGAATATGGGCTTTTCACAGTGATGGTTAATTAATATATGTTTTGAATTCAATAAAAATTATCATTGATGATTAGTGCCAGGACTATTTCCTTATATTATAAAGATATTGTAATATCAATTCTAATTTGAATGGTGTAAGAATAGTCACTCTAAATTTTTTAACTAGTCTGTTTTAACTTTCTTATTGAACTTCTCTAATAGGAAATGTCGACATGTTGGATATGGATGGATTTATTTGGTAGGTGTAACAGGCTAAAGAAATTGGACAGAAGGGTCATCCCATCTTGCACTCTGTGGTCAATTAGGGACTGTGAAGACTACCCTGGGTATTTTGATGCTATAGATACAGGAATTGCTTGAGTGACAATATTGGGATGTCACCTAATATTAAATAATTTAAAGCTGTTTTGGACTTAATTAAACGACTAAAGCTCATTACAATATTTAATTGTTACACACCTCAAGCTGACCGACGTACGTGACAACCAGCCTTCTGGTGTTTGTACATGATGATACAGATACAGGAATCATTGATAAAAATGCTTGCAATATCTCATCACTCATGGTAAGAAAGGAAATTTTGTCAGCATAGGCCTACAGTTTCTGTAACTACACCAGCCAATTGTGTGTAACCTTCCAGGCCTAGTCTGTAATAGAAATTGTTGCTATTGATGTGGATAGGTATGGAAGGCAAACGCCGCCAAAAATACAATTACAAACACACAACGTACTAGCACAAACACAC
>NW_022748229.1:0-1756 GCF_011630105.1 Anneissia japonica | reverse complement strand
TTATCATTCATTATGTCTTTAACTTTCTCAATAATTTTCTCATTAAAAGCGAAATCCAGATTCATCATGTTATCACCAATAGTTCGATTTGCTCTTTTGTTTATTCTCTCAATACGCATTTTGTCCATCTGGGTCATATTTCCAAAGATACAAACGATGCAATACGTCATAATACTTACAATCACAGAGTTATAGAATAATCTTAATATAGTGTTATCAATGTGCATATTACTCAGAATCCCCATTCTTTGTTGGCTCTTACTTACTAGTTTATCTGTATTGTTTTTCCAATTAAGTTTATTTTCAAAAAGGCAACCTGTGTATTTATATTCAGTGACCACAGGTGAGCTGAATGGATCATCCTTAATAATTATGGATTTTTAAAAAATATGGCATGCTGTTATGTTAATTCAAAATATTGCTCGATTATACACGTTTGAATCCATTATACCTGATGTAATACATCCACTTCGTAAATAACAGAGGAGGCAAGGTTAGACAAAAAAGCCCAAAATAAATCGTTTCCAAAATCATTTGGTCATTCACTTCTCCATATTCAATCAATCTTCTAGTGGTCCGCGTTGTATACTCTGCTTTGCCTTGACTTAATTCAAGCGAGGCAGACCGCGACTTGATTATTAGTACGCTGCATTTTAACAGACTTTCTTCAAATCCAGTGAAATATCACCTAAATCCTTGAATACACTAGGTAGTCAAAGAAATTCACACCATAGGCTCTATCATATTATGAAAAGATGTTTTTTTTTTTTTTTTTTTTATGTTGTGTAGCATAAAAGTTGTGATTTACTGAGAAAATCTTTAAAAAAAAACTTTAATACCAAGATTTTGTCTACTTCACATATTAACCGCTGGGGCGAATATACCCGGAAACTGCACTCTCATACCTTAAAAACTGTACAAGTACTATGTACATATCAACAAAACAATAAAAAAAAATGTAGTGGGGGTTGGGTGGGGGCGGGGAGTTTTGATCGCATTTTTGCAGCCCCTGCATCAGCCCCAGATTATTACGGGCCTTCCATTATTTTAAAGAATAGTAATACGTTACTATAGAATAATTCTTTCACGATTTAAACAGTGACCTACTAATTCTTCTTATCATTAACTTTTAGCTTATCATGAACTTTTAGCTCTAGCACAGTATGGAAGTTTCAAATTCAATGCTCAAACTTGAACATAATTTAACATTTAATATCTGTAAGCTGTGCACAATACTCGGTACTAGAAAGGGTTTGAACACGTAACCGAAAAATAAATCTAACACATCCATCCATTCACATGTTCACAAAAATTGTCGGCGAATCCTCCTATCGGTAAAATGTCATTCGACGAAATGTGGTGTAGGCAAAATCTCGTGTCGGCGAATGCTATTTCGGTCGAAAGTATACATAGGCCAAATGTCTGTCGGTGAAACGTCAGGCCACGAAAATTAATCATCTAAATATGCCACCTGGTGGCACATCCACCAATTAACATGTTCACAAAAAATGTCGGCGAATTGTCTGTCGGAAAATTGGCTGTCGGCGGAATCGTCCTGTCGGCTAACTGGCATTCGGCGGAATGGAATTTCTGTCGAAAGTCTGTAGGCCAAATGTCTGTCGGCCAAATGTCTGCCGGTGAAATTTCCGGCCACGATAGTACGATACACCGTTGCTACCGTTGTAGTTCGTATTTTATATTGTCGATATATATATATATATATTTTTTTTTTTTTTTTTGCAACTTCGATGCAATA
>NW_022748228.1:0-1028 GCF_011630105.1 Anneissia japonica | reverse complement strand
TAAAATTTTAAAATTGTTAATATCACATTTCAGATAAAGCACGTTTCAGGTCATTTTGAATATTCTAAAAATTTTATAAAATTTACGCGCCGTACGCTCATTTCCACGCCCACAGCACGTACTGAAAATGGAAATTACGTTTGGGTTACATGTGTTATGTTGGTGACACTGTATTAATACTACCGTGCGCACTGACGTTAAGACGTTTGTGTACACAATCGCAAGTCCTTAAAATGCTTAAAATCACTCTTTTCCTTTAAAATTCCTTTTAAAATGCTCAAAATTACTCTTTAAATAGAGCATGTTTTAGCATATAATGCTTTTCAATCAGAACCGTGCGTGCTTCGTGAGGGTCAAAGTACGGCGGATCACCTAACTCGTCCTCAGTGACGAGTTCAAATCTAGTTCTTCTTTCTTTCTCCCCTTTTTTGTTCGCACGATATCTCAAAAAAGGCCACGAGTTTACGCACAATCGCTGTCAGCGAACATTTGGCTTGGTCTGGAATAGTCATGGTAAGCTTTTCAAAGCGCTCAGTCATGCGTGACGTCATGTACGTGCAATTTTGCGTTTTTACATTATCGATCATATCAGCCTAACCAATTGCCATTTCGAAATCGTATTAAGTGAGCATTAACTTCGGGTTAATGTTGGATGTACTGTACCCTAATTTTATGCGTGCGTTTCATAATGTGCGCGTACGCGTGCGGTAAAATTTTAAAATGCTCAAAATCACTTTTTAACTAAATTAGAGCACGTTTTAGGCCATTTTGAGCATTTCAATTTTTTTTTTAATTTTCCACGACGCGCGCGCATTTTGACGCGCGCAGCACATACCAAAGCTAGACACTTTGGTATGACACTTTTCACATATTTTGGGTTCCTGACATTGTTTTCACAAACTTCCATTCTTTTCGGTCATCTTTTGGCCAATAGATTTGCCGTACGTTCGCATCAAACATAGATATCTTTGCGCGTATTTGTACCCCTATACAGTGAAATTATGGTAAAATCAGACCTATTTTTAATC
>NW_022748227.1:0-841 GCF_011630105.1 Anneissia japonica | reverse complement strand
CATGATATAATTAAACTATATTAAGGCAATTTGGGAAACCATAATTTATCTACCAGACAATACTAATATTATGTCATTGAACTTTATATTGCCTGTAATGTAATAAGTTATTTTTGTCCTTTATTTTCTGTAAATTGCTCCTGAAAATAACAATTACTGCTACAGTAACAATTTTTATTCATATAAAAATAGAAAGTTTAGTCCTGAGTCAACAACCTTGACATTAAAAAATGTTATTCAACACTTAATGACAAATAAACACCCTTCCTCCACCCCCTATATTTTTTGTATAAAGTACTTTTTTCCTGGATAGAGCCTCAGTGAGATCAGACCATTTTAATAAATGTAAACAATGTTTGCTAATACAGTTAAATATCTATGATAGCTTTTGCATGCTTCGTCAAGCTGAAATCTCTATACTGTAGAGTTTTTTTTCTGTATCACACTCTATCCAAATTACTGATTATGTCAGTCACTCTTGCTAGTCTTCCTGAAGAAATAGTAGTACAAAATGAAATATAGAACTGTATAGAAAGGGTCAAGCCTGTCTTTTGATTTTCACTGCTACTTTACTTATATTTATCACCAAGTTTTCCAAATACATATCTAATAAATGACAAAACAAAAATTATACAAAAGAAATATTATGGCTTTAAGGCTGGACTATTTAATTCTCTTCTGTTTTGCAAACAAAAATAATTATGTAGTTAATAATCAGTCAATAAATACCAAAAACCGACAATGAACTTTGCTTTGCTTCCAGTACTCACAAGAATGCAGGATGTGAATCTTCATCTCGAATCAACTGATGAAAATAGGCAAAGTAGGGGCATTACTACAA
>NW_022748226.1:0-542 GCF_011630105.1 Anneissia japonica | reverse complement strand
TATTATTCTACAACATCTACTTGCTTATTGTTGCAAACTCACCATACGCCCCAGACTTGACAATGATTGGCGGCACGAATCGCCCAGAAAAGGCATACAGATTTCCGTCAAAAGCTTTCTTGAACAGATTGTACCAGATGAGCCCGGTAGATGGGACCGAATTCTGCGCACCACTTTGTCCAAGTTATGTGAGGTTTCGGACCAATTTCCTTCAGATTACCTAGCAACCTACTAGATTGCGGTCCTGATAGTTGATGATTCGATTCTCTAGCCATTCCAAAACTTATCGATAGCTCTATTTTGACTGCGTTTTCTTTCAGCTAAACAAAATGTGTGCGGTTTAGCTAATGGCAAAAATAATTTTTAGAAAGCATAAGTAGTTTTCGAATTATATTATCCTTGACACAGTTGTTTAAACTATTTTATTTGTTATCGTTGGATTAGTTAAGATTATGTTTGATCTATAGGTTTATTCATATAGTTTAACCATGAACTGGATCGAAGTATTTCACGGCTATTTCTCAGGCGATCGGCGGTTCGTC
>NW_022748225.1:0-857 GCF_011630105.1 Anneissia japonica | reverse complement strand
TTGTATAGGCCTATGTATATTGGTACCGCAGTAGAAATTTTCTTCTATGCCTACATGCACTAATAAATTCATTCCTACGGTTAAGTGAGCTTACTTCAGGGTTACATATAATGAAATATTTCTCAAGCAAACACAGATTACAGCGTTTACTGATATTGGAGTATGGTTTGCATTTACCTAATATTTTCCACTTAATTTCATATTTTATATTATCGGCTTTAAGTTTCCAAATGTATTGGCTAAGTGCCGTGCTGTTTTTGTACTTTTCATTACGGAATTAGCTACTATGTCCATTATATCTGCCCTTGAAAGTGTTTTCTGTCAGTCCGACATAAGTTTCTATTTTGTTGTCGTCTTGGCGTATGACTGTGGCCTGATATACAACTCCTTTGGTTAGGCACTTGTTGTAATATCTGTCTCTTATACACATCTAGATGTGTATAAGAGACAGCTTCATTATCTGTGCGGATTGTGGTATTATTAAGTACTGATTTGTTGTGTGCAGAGATTATTGAACCCATGTTCGGCATACAACTGTAACTTATCTTGATAGTGTTTCGGTTAAATATTTTCCTTAGTGCATGGCTGGGTGGGAAGCAATCATCCACAATTTCTAAAAATTCATGTCCAATTCTTGTCTTTACGTTATTGCTGTATGGAGGGTTGAACCAGGTGATGTTCCTTTTTCGTTTCCTTGTGTTGTCTCTTTGTGGGCTTTTAGCTGTGGGTTGATATGTTAATTTGTGCTCGTATCCACTTTCTTTTAGGGCTTCTTGGTAAGGTTCCTTGGTGTCATTGAATACAGTTTCGTTAGAGGAAATGGTAGAGAGTCTTCTATTTATGGCTTCCGGGATGTT
>NW_022748224.1:0-757 GCF_011630105.1 Anneissia japonica | reverse complement strand
TACCTCATGAAGAAGGTGTTAATAATGCGTTTATTAAATTCGGTGGAAAACCCCTTCTACCCCTCATGAAGAAGGTGTTAATGCGTGCATTTCAAATTATAAACAATTTCGGGGCGAAACCCCATCTAAATCACATCTACCTGAACTTATGCTGATTCTGACCAACAATATCTTTGTTTTCGGCGGCGGTCAATACCTTCAAATTCATGCCACAGCGATGGGCACTAAAATGGCTCGATCTTTTGCTAACTTATTTATGGGAGAATTTTAGGCCAATTTCCTGTCCCTACAGCCCAAGAAACCAGATATTTGGTTTCGTTACATTGATGATATCTTCATAATCTGAAGCCATGGTGATGATAGTTTGGATACGTTCCTATTGAACATTAATTCGGCTCATCCCACAATCAAATTCACTGCTAATAAATCCACAAGCAGTGTAGATTTTTTGGACATCACCGTGACCATGGAAAATGGTGCACTCAAAACTGATCTCTTCCGTAAACCCACGGATAAGCATATGTACATGCTCCCTAGCAGCTCTTGCGACCGCCATAATTTGGGTAGTCATCTTTGTGATTCATCATGCAAAACATGCTCCCTGCTTGATTCTACACAATCTTTCAAGAGCAACCAAACAAACCACATATTCCGGATAAGGCAATCAATTAATTGCCTCACCAAAAATGTCATTTTTCTCATATATCGTAATATTTGTGGTAAACAATATGTCGGAGAAACAAAAAAAAAAAAAAAA
>NW_022748223.1:328-1012 GCF_011630105.1 Anneissia japonica | reverse complement strand
TAAATGTTTTAAAAATTACAAATCAAAATTTCAATGAATATTAAATAATGAATAATAAATAAATAATAATGATAATAATAATAAATAATAATAATACAGTAATAAAATAATGATAATATTATAACTCACTAATATTATAAACAGAAGTGTGAACAATGCTGCTAATTTACTTACAAGGCCTAGCTTCTTGATATGAATGATTAGGCATATGTTGTACAAAAATTTCTCTCAATGCAATAATTCTTCAACTTTGATTTATTGTTTAGATTACAATTTACAAATAAATAAATAGGCCTCGGCTATTTGTTGGTTTGAAGATGACCAGCATATTTTATTTCATAAATTAAAGTTTACGAAGTCATAGGCCTAGCTAGAGGCCTAGATACAATTAGAAAACTTTCATGTTATTAATATTGTTATCATTCATTTACAGGCGAAATTAATATTATCGCCGACGATTCACAAACCTACTCTGTCTGCACAACCAACCTTTCTCCTCTGCAGTGTTGACTCTTCTTAGGAGCCTCATTCTATTAGAGTAGGCTGCTAGCAACTAGGTAAGTTATAGCATAGGCCTAGATGATAGACTTTTAAAACAAAAAGATAATCGTAACGAAAAAAAATAAAGAATCGTCCTCACTTTATCTTCTCGAAATAATACAGCACATCACTGATTAATTAATT
>NW_022748223.1:0-301 GCF_011630105.1 Anneissia japonica | reverse complement strand
TCCAAAGTTAGGTAAATATGATTATACAGTATATTATATTTACAATGATATGTTAAAATCCCATAATTGAATTGTCCTCATGAACAGAATAATGAAAGAAAGTTTATGCAGCACGTGTTTTATAAAATGTTATAAAGCTATACGCGCGCACGCTGTTTGGTGACGCGCGCACGCTGTTTGGTGACAACATGGCGCCCATGCGCCAAGTTGGCCAAACTCTCTCTATCTACGGCTCTGGCTTCGTGCAGAGCCGTAGATAGAGAGAGTTTGGCCAACTCGGTTTCAATCACGTGACTTACAC
>NW_022748222.1:0-768 GCF_011630105.1 Anneissia japonica | reverse complement strand
GTCCACTTTTGTTGCGTTTATCATACTGGCAGTTTGGAACAGTGTTAAAATCTCCACCTATAATTATCAGGTCTGAGCAAACTTCTTTCATTTTTTTGTGGAGCTGAAGAAAGAAGTTGGCGTTATCTACGTTTGGTCCGTATATATTACATAAACTAAGTTTAGTATCTCCTATAGACATAAAGTCTATAGTACAATGTATACAACAAAACATTACATATAAATAATATGTTCATTGTCACAACCAACCGTTGATTAGGGTCGTTTGTACAGTGTACTGTACAGTGGCGTGTCTAGCAGTATTAAAATGGGGGGGCTGAAAAATATTGCTTCTTAGATTCCCGAATACACGTTAACCGTGACAGCATAAGCATAAGCATAAGCCTAGCCTATTTTTTTTTGCTTCGAAGTTTTCAAATGGGGGAGGGGATGCAAGCTTTTTGTGGGGGAGGGGGTGTGCCCCCCACCCCCCTTGGATATGCCACTGGTACAAACTGTACTCTTTTTCGGTACCCCCTCCCTCCCCTCTGAAAGTGTACATTTAAAATGTTGATTTTGCAAAACAATTTTTTGTGAAGTCAACTAAAGTACCGTACATGGTTGCATTATAAATTGGTCATAAAAATCTATTATTTTAAATATTGCATGTTATTTTGAATCAACATTTTCATGCATATGTAAAAGTATACAAATTTGTCTACCCCCTCCCCCTTAGCATACTGTTTGTACACTTGTACTTGTTAAAATGTTGAGAATTGTGAGCAATCT
>NW_022748221.1:4956-7265 GCF_011630105.1 Anneissia japonica | reverse complement strand
TTGTTTAAATCATACCCATCTTATGCGTTTGTAATTTATCTGTTTGAATCACGTCTTATACGTTGGTTCGTGTATTGCGGACTCGCGATCAAAGGCTGGCAGCAGTGCGGCGGCTGGTTTACAATGCTAAAACCCTGAAGAGTGCATAGCCAATCAGCGCAAAGCATAAATCCATCTGCGCAACAAGCACATGGTTAAACGAATGATCGTCGCCCATGCGGAGTACATCTTGATTTTGCATCGGCTGTGGGCTCGGAGGCTATGTGTAAATAATAGCACAATGGAGAGAGGTTCGTCTATACAGTAATAATATATAATAGTTTAGAATTTGTTGTTGTTTGCTACGAAGTCCTGCACATTTTAAATATTGTGTGTAAACTTAGACCAGTCATAGACCATACCAGTAGGCCGTGACGATCGTTAAGCGCACACACATGGTTAAAAATCTATCTAGAGGGCGCTATTTTTCCATACTTCTCAATTACGAATTTTCTCAATTACGAACGCCTTTTAGACCAAAGAATACGTAATTGAGAAGGTCGACTGCAGTCGACCTTCCCAATTACGAACTTCTCAATTACGAACCTTCTATTTTACGAACGGTGTTTGGCCGATGACGTCATCATGCGATCGTAAAACGATTTTAGGTAACTTTTTAAAGCTATTATCCATGTGAATTCTGAGTGCTTTTGTTCATTTATTCTATTGCATAACAAGAAACTTGAAGTGTATTAAAGCAATTGAACATCAATTGTGTTTTACGAGTCTTTATTTTATCAATTAAAGCATCGTTTATAAAAACACTAACGGCGATAATAAGACGTGTTAAAGTCATTGCCAATAAGATAAACTATTAAAGGAGCATGAGTCACTGGTCTCTTTCCAGTGACATGCCGATCTAAATTTAGACCGTCTTACAGAGACGACATTAGAACGCTGTCATCGTTAATAGCAACAGTCGGTTAACATCAAAGGAGCGCATAGCTGTGGTTGACAAACTTTACAGGACACGCGTCTGGGAATGAATTGGTTTACGCTTATGAACTTTGTAAAAAATGAATAGGATTTAGAATAAGAAATGACAGAAAATATATGCAATTTAAATGAATCATTTGTACGTATTATTTTAAATGACACCTTTTCATTGGTAGGTAGGGAGCATGGGAGGAGCATAGACCTGATCATCTAGATGTGTATAAGAGACAGCTTAAAGTGAAATGTAATGTACATTTCAACAATGGCTTCTGCCTCGAAAAGACCAAGACAGCATGTTTCTGGTAGTATTTTTTTAAATTAATTTTTTTAGGAAAAGCTAGGGAACGTTAGGGTTAAGTTACTAGTTAGTTGGGTAAATTCTTGTTCAATATTTCATCACTATAACTCGTAAATAAATCATTTCCATTTTATGAAGCCAGCATACATTAATTTCTTACATTTAAAGTACATCGAATTTAGCGTAGACATCAACAGAAAACGATAATTAGTATTCTGTACTGAAGGCAAGAAAAATGTTTCCGGCGATCCGTAATCATTAATTAATATAATTGTTGGTATTGGATATTTTTGTTGAATAAAAGTTAGTTAATGTAGAACTTGATTTAGCCTGTTTTTGATTAATAAATTATGTAGTTTTGCATGATTTAATGCAATAGTTTTTTTAGGCTGTTTTAATTAATGCAGTAAGCAGTTTTATGCAGTCATTAATTAATGTAATTGTTGTTTTTTTTTTTTTTAAAGAATTCAGTAAGCAGTTTTATGAAAATCTTCAACTAATGTAATTGTTGGTTTAGGCTGTTTTTGATACTCTCAGTATGTGTGCTTTTTTTTTTCATTGCCTAAAAAATATATAAAAAAAAATACTCAGAGTTAAAATTTCTATGAATGTAAAATACATCAAACATGTAAAAAACAAATAGAGTTGAAATAATTATATTTCAGCTTTTACTTTCTTTTCCAGTTAATTCATATATATCTACCAAAAATGAGTCAAGGGGAGGTCCACATCCAATTATTAGGTTAGAATAAGGGCCTAAAGCAATGGTTAAAACTATGTTTCCTATTGGCATGAAAGAACCTTTAACTTTTATACTATGTTTATGCCCACTTTTAAAAACATTTTTTACAGATATTTGGTATCAAACCGTAACAACTGGGTTTGTAGCCAAACAAACAGTCAAAGCAGCACTAAGAGACTTACACCGATTGTTGACACAGTTGTAATCCGCATTTGGGTCAAGTTTAATTTAGCTTTGGAACTTTGCCTGTGTAGTCCAGTCATGCGCAGTACATACACTTTCGAATCGTCGATC
>NW_022748221.1:0-4510 GCF_011630105.1 Anneissia japonica | reverse complement strand
TAATTTTTTTTATATATTGTTTGTATATTTATTTGTATATTTATATATATATATATTTTTTTTTTAATAAGTTCATATTTTTCTTATATATTTATTTATGTATTTATATATATTATATTTATATATATATGTTTATAAATATATATATATATATATTTATATATATATTAATATATTTATTAATATATTTATTTTTATATATTTATTTTTATTCTATCTTATAAACTATAATGAATTAATCTGAATTAATAATGAATTAATTCACGTAACGTATTATTTTATAAAATAATCGGTTTAAAAGGAATTCATAGAACTGTACATGTGAATAAAGAAACTCGAAAGAACAGTGAACACGCTCTAAAAAAAACAAACACGCATGGTGATGCTTCTAAGTTCTACATAGCCACGCGTTGCCATGGGAATCATTCTCATTTTCTTAACTATATTGTTTTTTTCTTAAAAGGTGTTAAAGATTGGATAATAATGACAGCTGTACAGAGTGGTATTAATGATTCTGTCATGACAGAAAGGAAGAGACACAAACAGTCAAAAAGGGAGAGGGCAAGAATAACTTACAGATACAAGGATCAGTCCATCTGTAGAGATACATTCAAATTTATGTATGCGTAAGTACATTTTAAAATTGATTTTTATTTTGTAGTTGAAATAGTGAAATATTCAAAGTGAAATATTTAATACACACATTATTCATCTGGTTTCAGTGATTGAAGATATTGAAAATGTTTAGTTTGACATGACATGAAAATTACAAGTACTTTCTAAAAAAAATTCAACAAAAAATTAAAAAATACATTTTATACAATGTGAATAATACTTAATCATTCAACAAGCTTATTCTTAAATAATAACAATAATCACCATGACATTTCTTTTTCAGCATCAGTCAAGATAAACTATCAAAATGTAAAGAAACACTATCAGGAAGATGGGTTCTCCGAAATCACAAAATACTTAACAGGCGCCAAGAACTGCAGGAAGGCCCTGGATTTCAAGGGAGTGTTGCATTTTGCTGCCTTCATAAAACGGTATGCCAGTGAACATGGTCTTGTGCTACCAGGCCGTATTCCGGGCCTAAGAAAAACAGACGCAGACACTGTTCTGTTGTCTAGCAGTGAGACGAAAATCCACGTTTGTACAAAGTTCAACGCTGCCAGAAAGGCTTTTAGTAAGTTGTTTTTACATTTAAAAATATCTGTCTAAAACCTGTGACATTTTTATATCTGTAGTAAATTTGTAGTAAATTTTCATGTTTGATTTTAAAATTTTTAAAATTTTTATTTTTCAGAACCTGATGCCCCAGAAGTTAGCTACAAAACCTTCTGCCGCTACTGGAAAGAACTGTTCCCAAACATTGTAATAGCAAAGCCAAGATCGGACTTATGCAGGACTTGTCAAGTCAACACAACCAGCATTATGCGAAGTAGTGGTGTTGCTCTAATACAGAAAGCTGAATTGATAAGAACAGCTCAATACCACCTCGAACTGGCGATGGAGCAGAGGAGAGTTTATAATGAAATGATAGTAGAGTCGAAGGTACTAAGATCTTTGTTATTTACATGATGTTATGTAATTTAATTTTTTAATTTAAAAAGATTTTGCATGCATAAAAATACATTAGAATACATTGAAGACAGTACAACAGATATCACTTAACATCTACACTATATTAATAGACTATATACATTAGAATAAACCTACCCAGGAAATGAGTAAATAGATATTATTATATGTTTTTGTTTTATCTTCAGGAGCAACTGAAAGGAACATCACTTGGATGCCATGCACCAATGTCTTTTAATGGAATGGCGCATTATGGTTTCGACTTTGCCCAGCAGATTATGTTCCCGTCGGACCCCATGCAGGCCGGTCCAATATACTTTCTGACGCCTCGGAAATGCCAGATATTTGGCATGTGTTGCACTGGATTGACCAAGCAGGTATGTGATTGATTTAGTGTGCATTATCTTTATGTTCACTCATTAAGCCAAAAAATGTACTGTTACTTTGTTGTGTTTACAATACTTGTATTTGACAGTTTGTTTTCATTATTATTTTATAGGTCAATTATCTTGTAGACGAGGCTCAGATTATAAAGAAAGGGTCTGAGTTTGTTGTTAACCTGATTCACCACTTTCTGGAGAGATGGGGCATCGGGGAAACTATAGCCAATTTTCATTGTGACAACTGTTGTGCACAGAACAAAAACCAGCACTGATGGCCTATTTGATGTGGCGTGTTATGACTGGCCGACACAAAGAGATAACTCTAAACTTCATGCTGACAGGGCATACGAAATTCTTGCCAGATGGTGCCTTTGGGCAAATTAAGCAGAGGCTAAAACTGACTAAAGTTGAGTGCATCGCAGATATTGCTGCTGTCGTCAATTCTTCTAGTGCGATGAACATAGCTCAGATTGTGGCCGAAGAAGATGGTTCAAATGTTGCAGTAAAGCATTATGCCTGGAATGATTTCCTAAGCCAGTGGTTTAGAGAAGTTCCTGATGTAGGAAGATATCATCATTTCCGCTTTAACGCAGAGAAGCCTGGCATTATTTCTGTGAGAGAATTTGCGTCTTCACCAGAGCAGGAAATTTGCATCTTCAGACAGAAGAAGAAACGTGTCAACATTGTTGACAATGTACTTCCTGATATTATGACACCACCGGGTTTGAGCATGAAGCGCCAAATATACCTCAACCGTTTTATACGTCCGTACGTTCGTCCTGAAATTCAGGATTTGGTGTGTCCTGAGCCTGATGCGTCTTTGGATGATGAGGTCAGCGATGACGATGTTCCTGCTCTAGCTTAGCCACCTAAGAAAAAACTGAGAGGGAAGGCAAAGAAATAAGTCACATTTCTACAGCAAGTGATGAGCAAAAAAACAAACACGATTTTCCTCTTGTGGCCGAGACACCTAATAAAAAACAGATTGTGAAAGGCAAAGAAATAGATGAGCAATCTTAATAGATTGTTGGTTCAAAAAAAAAAAAAAAAAAAGATTTTAATGCAGCCAGAATTACAGAATATTCTGAAGGTCCGAAGCCCTTTAAATTGCAGACGGAAAGCTAGTTGGTTGTATCGATCAAATCTTTTTAATATTAATGCAGCCAGAATTACAGAATATTCTGAAGGTCCGAAGCCCTTTAAATTGCAGACGGAAAGCTAGTTGGTTGTATCGATCAAATCTTTTTAATATAGCATTTCTATTATTGATTAAATCTGGTAATATTTAAGCGTTTTCTTTTGTTTCTCCATGAAATTGTCTACTATATAACATAAAAATAAAATGAAAAATATGAAAAATATTAAAATTCTTACCTAAATGATGGTGCAACTCTCAGATGGCACTGATTGTAATGTACATGTACAACATCTCTCGTTATTGAATCATGAGTTTTATTAATAAAATTCTGAAAAATGTTTTACAATGTGCTATAAAATGTCTTTCTTTTTGATTTTGATTTTCATTATTTTGCTGCAATCAAATAAAACATGAAAATACTGTATGACAATATTAGGCATCGTGATTCGTAATCTCCATAAACACATTAATTACAATCAGAATTACACACAAAATAAATAACAAACTCAGAATTTCTAAATACTGTATATTCCAACTCATCCAGTCGGAAAATAACAATCTATAGAGAACATTGAAATAAACAAATGTATTCATTGTAAGTGGGCTGCTTTATAAATTACATAAGCAATTGAAAGATGTTGCACTCAAAAATACAGTACTTCACAAGAATAATTACCTACCTTTCTACAAGGAAGTTTGAGACGTTTTGTGCAAGATATTTTACTGATAATAGCTAATAAAAACGATAGATTTTACAACATTCATTCCAGAGTAATATACAATAATACAGACATGGAGTATAGACCACATTTTACGAATATTTGATGACTCTCAACCAGCTCTGTAAGCCATAGTTAATGATTACATTACCAATTGTAAGGTGTGATTTTCGCTAAATCTAACAAAATTCTTACAAACATTGAGAGTAAGTTTAACTATTGAAGACATAGTCAGATTCAAATAAAATTTTGCATGGTATTAGAAAAATATATGAGCATTGTTCGTACCAATTTTTATTATAACAGCATAATTATAACCCCCCGTTGCTAGGGTAAATATTTACCCATTTCGGGTAAAGTAGGCCGTCGCGCGCTTATCAGTGGTTGGTAAACTTTACATGCCAATATCTCAATACCTACTCCCAGAAGCCTCAACACATACATACTTTTTGAGTTAACATAACTTCGTAACTAGAAGTCAGATTTGAATGATTTTTTCACCATTATAAAGCTTAGACTTCGTTTTTTCTTCATATGCTATTATCTCAAAATTGATTTTTCCCGACAAATGACTGATTCCGTCTGTCCATGCCACATATACTGTATTATTATTTTATATATACAGTAATTATTCATATATTCATTTATAAATTTATATATATTTATGTATTTATATATTTATTTGTTTA
>NW_022748220.1:0-878 GCF_011630105.1 Anneissia japonica | reverse complement strand
TTATTAAAGAGGGCCCCTGAATATCAGTTAATCTACTGGGCTAAACTAGAAGGGTTACCCTCTTTAAAGATGGTTGAAATTAAAAATAAAAAAAATAAATATCCACTCTGACCCAAAACCCCTGTTACGCGCCTGGTGTTAGCGTCAATGTGTACCCTTGTGCGGACAGGGATGTGACCCCCTCTGAAGCTAAAAACCTTGTTTTTGCAAAATAAATTGATGCAATTTAGTATTATAGGCCTAATCAATAAATTCCTCATCAACCGATATAACCTTGGAATTGACATAACATTACTGATGTCGTACACACCCTTCAGTGTGAAATGTGGCTCTCTTTACAAGCACATCTAACATCTAAGGAAAGAAGAGCTTAGATTGGTATCCGGTACCAGATAAAATAATTTTGTTATCAACATTAATACATTATGCTATCTTTGTAAGCGCATAAGACAGTGCAAGTTATTTCTGACAGTCTTTTGAAGTGTGTAAAGCTCCATTTTATCCCATACATAGTCAAAATATTGGGGGGATGATACAATGGACCACCCCCCCCCTTGTCAAATATTGGGGGATATATCCCCCATCCCCCGGGATCTACGCCTATGATCGATAAGGTCCAAAGAAAAAAGGGGAGGGGGTCCGGGGGTTCTCCGCCGGGAAAATTTTGATTCCTAGAAGGCGGGAAATGAGTTTTCCCGACTTCTGAGGTGTCTTTTTTTTACTTTTAAGTTCTTCAAAATTCAAGGTATTCCCCTCTTGAAAATTATTATGATGAATAAATGAACCCAAAGAGAAAGGGAGGTTCAGGTTCTCCCCGGGGAAATGTTGATTTCTAAATGGTGGGAAATGAGCCTTCCCGACTTCTGAAGTATCTTTTA
>NW_022748219.1:0-651 GCF_011630105.1 Anneissia japonica | reverse complement strand
TCAACAATGGGCATAGGAACTCACCAGTACCGTGGATGGGGACGTTTCTTGAAGCTGCCACCACGGCAGTGGGGAAAAGAAACAACCACAGTACAAAGACTACAATCGGACACACTAGCAGTAGTGTACAACAAAGCTTTATTACAGCCAACAAAACAACGGTCCGATCAATCCAAGATGGAGTATCGAGAGACCGCCCATAGGGGGCGCCTAATCAAATCACAGTGTGTTAACACTGGCGCTACAAAGTCAATGTCATTTTGCTTGTTGTCGATGCAAATTATTGTTTTAACAGACAAGCAAGCCCAGTGAAGTTGATTAGCCAGTGCAAAGTGGCATTTGTTAAAAATGACTGTGATGACGACAGCGTCTTTACACATATGTTCCAATCTAGGTTTAGGAGAAGCTGGGTCCATTGGAACATAAACTAAACCAGCAAGCATACACGCCAAAATAGATTCGAGAGCTTCTTCGGAACGCCTTTTATCGTCATTTGAAGGACGCCCTCTAGAACATGGTAGTACTCTTCGTGATCAACGACATAACGTGGTATGCTCCTAAAGTTACTCATTTTTAAAGTGTTTTAGTGTAATATAGTAGTAGGCCTATACAGAATATTGTTATGAAAGAAAATTTTCATAAAAAATCCAG
>NW_022748218.1:0-6846 GCF_011630105.1 Anneissia japonica | reverse complement strand
ACAGAATTTTTGTGATGATCAGTGCTGGCAAACTTCAACCTTAAAGGTTTGAGTTGCAGCTGCTAAAATAAATACTGTATAAGTAGGTCTGGTACAATTTATGAATAATGAAAAAGTAATTATGTAATATTACTTATGGATGATGTATTTCAAATTAGCAATAGCATTAGCTTGTGAGACTGATGTTTTTCTTTCTAATGAAAGTGTGTGAGTTTTTGAAAGTGAACAAATTGAATTTGATTCCATGGACATCATGGCTGGCATGAAATTTGAATTAAAAGTGAGAAGAGAAAATAATAATGTAAGTTTGAAGTATAACTTGCATCACATGCAGATGTGTTGCATGGAACTTACACATTTTGTTCTGGTCAAGTAAAATTTTCAGGATATTAGTCTGTAGGATATGAAAAAAAGTTGAGTACAGTACAAGATACAAAGACCAAAAGACATGCAAGCCCTGATCTGTACTATAAGTGTAAATCTAGTATGCATGCTCTTGTGTGTAATACATCTAGTATTAATCCAGTACCTAATGCTCAGATGTGTACTTCATTTAGCATGCATGCTCCAATGTGTACTTCATGCATGTCCTGATGTGTATTTCATCTAGCATGCAAGCTCTTATGTGCACATTATCTGGCATGCATGCTCAGATGTGTGCTTCATTTAGCATGCATGCTCCAATGTGTACTCCATTTAGCATGCATGCTCCGATGTGTACTTCATCTGGCATGCACATCCTCATGTGTATTTCATCTAGCATGCATGCTCTGATGTGTACTTCATTTGGCATCAGTGGCAGATCCAGGATTTCAAAATAGAGGGAGCCCAAGAAGGCACTTTCACAGATGGAGGATCTATGCCACCTCAGCCCCACCATGGTCGGAGCTGAGGTAAGCAAATGTATGATTATGGTACCTCTAGATGGCCGGAAATTGCACTTCCAGACTAAAAATTGGAATATAATTTTCTTTTTTTAAAATTTTGAACAATTTAGGGTGGGGACCGGGCTTGCTAGGCACCCTCTTGTCTTGTCACTGGGCAAGCATGTTCTGATGTGTATTTTCATCTAGCATGCAACCTCTTATATGTACTTTATGTTGCATGCATACTCTATGTATTACACCTAGCATGCATGCTCTGACGTGTTACTACATATAGTATGCATGCTCAGATGCGTAATACAGAAGGGTCCCAAGTCTCGTGCAACGTGCGATAGTCTCCCTGAAATTAGGACGGCCTCCTGCACTCCCGCAAGCAAGCATCTCCCGAAAAATAAGCCATTTCCCACAATAACATTTGCATGTTTTCACTGCTTTATTATCAGTTTCCTCACGGGAGTTAGTGCCGATGGCGATCTCTATAGGCAGCAAATTAAAATTAAATTGGTTAAGAAAGTTCATCAACAAGATAAGTGGCAGATTCAGGGGCAGGGGTGGGAAAAAAATTATATACAAATTTAAGTCTGAGATTACTATTTCCGGCCATCTAGAAGTGCCACAATCTTGGGGCAGGCTGGCTAGACCCTCTGTGAAAACACTTCCTGGGCCCTTCTACTTTGAGTTCTAGAATTCACCATGCAGATCTCCGGGATTTGACTTTTCCAACTTGGGACCCTGATAACGTCTGGCATGCATGCTCCGATGTGTAATTCATCTGGCATGCATGCTCCGAAGTGTACCTCATCTAGTGTGCAAGCTCTGATTTGTAATTCATGCATGCTACGATGTGTATTTCATCTGGCATGCATGCATGCATGCTCTGATGTGCATTTCATCCTACGCATATGTGTCCATCATCTAGCATGCATGCTCCGATGTATAACTGCTGTACATTTAGAATGCATGCTCTGATGTGTACTTCACCTAGCATGCATGCTTTGATGTGTATTTCATCTGGCATGCATGCATGCATGCTTGGACATGAGGTATATTCATGTTTTAAGTTTTCCAAACAAAAAGTTATATTACTTATTATTATTATTAATCAAAATGAAAATTTTTTAAATTCCCACAAAGAATAGAAGCCATTCAAATAACCAGCAAAACACCACACAAATTAGTATTCACATGGTCGATTGAAAAGTTTGGGTTCAACTGTGATTGACATTAATGATGGCCCAAAATAAATCACAATAAAAAAAAAGCTGATTTTAGGACAGGTCTAGTACTTTAAAGAATGTTGCAGTTCTATACTATTACAAACTTAACCAAACTCTTTACCAAAACAATGGATTTCATACCACAGACACATAATACTGTATATACATGGCTACTAAAACCTTACCCTCTACAGGCTTTACAGTTTGAAGCTCATTTTTCTTGGATTGCTCATGCATATCTTGCCAGTGTTGGCGGTTATTTTGTACGCCATCAAACATGATCTTCAAAGAGGTTTTCATTTGAGCAAATGTCTAAATTTTAAAGAAGGGAAAAACAACCCGCAAAAAAATCAAAAGCAAAAAAATATTAGTAGAAACCAAATATTAGACACAAAAATATGTAAAACAAAATAAAATTTAATAGTTAAACTACAGAAGACTTACCAGAACCAACATCAGTAGTTTAATCTTGCTTTTCTTACGGAAATTTAATTTATCAGAACCACAAGTAATGTTTACTACTAATCCGACATAAGCAATAACAAATTAACACAAATTGTTTGAAATACTCCACTATGTACTCAGCAAGCGATTTTATATAATCACAATTTCAGGAGAGCTTATCACTTGGCACTTTGAGAAAATAGCAACTATATTCAGACTAAATCCAACACCTTCCTCCTAAATTTGAGAGACTAATAAAACAATAACGTAGTATGTACCATAGGCAAGTTGCTGCCAACTAAATATCAATTAACTGCTGAAAATGTATGACTACAGGGGCGGATCCAGAAATGTCCAAAAGGGGGGGGGGCCGGAAGGGGGGCCGAAAGTTGGGCCGATTGAGACAACACTGTCGTAGGGGGTCCGGGGGCATGCCCCCGCGAAATTTTTGTGTTCTGGACGCCCAAACATAACATTTGAGGCATTCTTGGCCATCATTTTTTTCTTTTTCTCTCTTTTTTTTCTTTTTTTACCTCCCAAAAGGAGGGGCCGGGGCCGGGCCGGCCCCCCCACCCCAAATCCGCCCCTGGACTATGCTAAGTATTGTATTTCAATCTGAATTCCCACTAAACTGTAAACATGATACTGGTAAGGCAACCTTCTGTAGGTGTTATATAAAAAGACAAGCACACTGAAAAAGTGTTAGTAATATAACAAATATTAATTAGACAATGTCAAATTAACAAATTAGCTATTGAAATATAATATGGGAATATTGAAAATTAGAGGAAATATGTTTAGAAAGAACCAAAACTAACTAGGCTTTTAGCCATTAACCAACACCACAACAGGTAAAAATATCATTTCCAAAATAATCCCTTGTCAGGCCAAACAAATGGAATTGGAAAGAGATGGCTAACCCAGTCCTTCACTTAATGCTTGCCAGTTTGTGCGGTTGCTCATCACACCTAAGTACATCGGCGTTAATCTTGGCCACAAGTCTGAAAATTTCTACAGAAATGAAATTAAGCGTGGTATGAAAGAGTTATGTCAGTTGAAATATATAATAGTACATTATATATTTCAACTGACATATATAATATACTATTATATATTTCAACTGACATATATATATGTCAGTTGAAATATATAATAGTGTAATCCATAATCACCACAATATATTTTTTGTGCAATTTTTTATAGTTTATTTTTATGTCTTAACATCTCACAAAGAGACTAACAAGTCTATCGCTGAAAGGGTTTACCGACAGATGCTTAAGTGAGATACAAAAATTTGCCTTCTGTTTCTACTTACTTGAAAATGCTCCCACCCTGTGTCCTTGTGCTAAGATTTATTGCAAGAATACTGAAATTATTCAAACAAACATGGAGGTGATTGGTGGTCCGCTTCTCGAGCAGATCACCTCTTGTTATTGTCAGAGATCATTCTTCTTATTCTTTCTTTCTCCCCATTTTTTTGCGCACAATATCTCAAAATTAGCACACGCTACATACATGACAGCTTCAACGAACATTTGGCTTGGCCTAGAATAGTCACAATAAGGTTTTCAATGTGCTCAGTCATGTGTTTTTACATTATCGGTCATATCTTCCTAACCAATTGCTTTTTCTAAATCATATTCAGTGGGCATATTCAGAGGTCAAGGGTAAGTGCCATGTACCAAAATATTTTGCATACACGTCATAATGCGCGCACGTGTGGGTTAAAATTTTAAAATGATCAAAATCACTTTTTGACTAAATTAAAGCAAGTTTCAGGCCATTTTAAGCACTTCAAAATTTTCTGACATGTTCTGCTACGTGCGCGCATTTTTACACACACAGCACAAACAAAAGCTACATATATTTAGGGTTCCTGACATTGTATTCACAAATTTCCATTCTTTTCAGTCATCAGTCAGGGTGAATAGCAATGCTGTACACGCGCATCAAACATAGGAATTCTTGCGCCGATGTACAGTGAAAATATGCTAAAATCAGGCCTATTTTTAATCAGTTATAGCTCCTTAGGATGAAAGGTGACCCCCAATTTTTATTACATATTCTTGAAAGCACAAGTTTTACATATGATTTTATAAATCATAATGGCTGATCGGACATTGTGACGTCATCATATTGCTATCTGAATTCAAAAAAACAAATTTTTATCTATGACGTCATTTGTTAAAATACTCATTTGAGCATATCTTGCTTATCCCTGATTGATTGTCTCCCAACTTTGAGTATTTTATAGCTGAGACAATTCCCTTTCATAAATGTAACTTCTTTTAACATTTTGATGATGTCATCATGTTCAAAATAAATGTTTTTTCTGACGACCCCCTCTCATCTTTCTTTCCTTAAATCTTTGATGACCCCATATCATCCTAACCAGTCATCATTTCAGAATCATATTCAGTCGGCATAAACTTCAGGTCAAGGTTGAATTTCATGTACCTTAATTTTCTGTGCGTCAAAATTTAAATATGCTCAAAATCATGCTTATTTTTGATCAGTTACAGCTCCTTAGGATGAACGGTTACCCCCAATTTTTATTACATATTCTGAAAGCACATGAGTTGTAGATATGATTTTATAGATCATTGTGACATCATCATATTGCCATCTGAATGCAAAATAACTAAATTTTTATTCATGACATCATTATTTTTATACTCATTTGAACGCATCTCACTTATTCTTGATCGATCGTCTCTCTTTTGTGAGTATGTTATACCTGAGACAATTTCCTTTCACAAAGTGTCATTCATTTTTCAATTTGATGATGTCATTAAGGTCGAAATGAGTGTTTTTTTTTACCCCTCCCCCAACTCTTTCTTTCTTCAAATATTTGACGATCTTGAGAGAGGGCGGCAGACTGGATTTCAACACTAACATGGTCAATTTTGTATGCCATTACCGACCAACAGGCGTTTATATGACGTCATCATGGTCAAATGGAATGTTTTTTTTCTGATCCCCTCATCTTCTTTCCTTGAAACCTTTGTCAAATTTTATGATTGTTGGTAAATGAATCCCTCACCAACATGCATTTTCCAATGAGAGTTGACATATGTATATCTCATATCAGGAGTCAACTTTCTGTGCCATTACCGTGTGTAAGAGTGTAATGATGTGAGCGTACATGTGCGTAAAACTTTCGTAATGCTAGAAATTACTTTTTTTACTAAATTAGAGCATGTTATAAGCCGCGCACACTTCTTGAGGGTCAAAGTTAAAATGTACGGCGGATCACATAACTCGTTCTCAGTGACAAGTTCAAATCTAGTTTATTGTATTTTTATTACATTATTATTATTATTAGTATTATTATTATGTCTGCCATTATCATTGTTTCTCTGATAGGCATCTTGTACAGGGACATGTTCTCTTTTTTGCCTACCAGACTCATTATGTTTTGATTGAAATAAAATTATGAATTATGAATTATTTATTGTGAATTTTTATTTATGTTTAAAGTAAAAATATTTCCCATGATAAATTATTCTTTTTAAATTATCAATTCACACAAAACAAACCAATGTTACCTAACTACCACCCACCCCTCCTCTTTTCCCTTTCCTCCTCCTCCTTCTGTTTTCACTCTTCTTCTCCTTCACCTTCTCTTTCCTTATTTTTCTTTATCTTTGCTCTTATTCTCCTTATATATTGTTACCTTCTTTTCTTTTTCTTTCATTTCTTTCCTTATCCATAAATTATTTTTCCTTTCTTATGTTGGCTTTACTTTTATTTTAGTTTCCTTTACTTCCTTATATTTTATTTCCTTTTCCTTTCTTATTAGTATTATCTTTTCCTTCCTTTCCCTTTCTGCATTTTTCTTTCTGTTCTTACCTTTTCCCTTCTTATATTACCTTGTCTTTTCTTTCACTTTCCTTTCTAATGAATATGTGGCCTTTTGTTTTTGTATCTTTTTCTTTCTTATATTTCCATATCTTTTCTTTCCATTTTCTATCTTATTTTACATTTTCTCTTCTTTCTTTTTGCCTTCTTATATTTAATATTCATTTCCCTTGTTATATAGCCCTTTTTTTCCCTTTTATAGTTTTGATGAGGAGCTCCAGAAACATTCGGCTGATTGATTAATATGATTGATTAATAAATCCTTTTTGTATGGGCAGCCGTTAAGGCCAATATACTCTACTGCCTCAGCTCTAGAAACACTCGGCGATTGAGTAATAGATCTTTTTATATGGGCGACCGTTAGGGCTAATATATTCTACTGCCTCAGGAGCTCTAGAAACATTCGGCTGATTGAGTAATTGTTTTTGTATGGCCAGCCG
>NW_022748217.1:0-1387 GCF_011630105.1 Anneissia japonica | reverse complement strand
TCCTTAGGATGAGGACGAAATATTCGTTATAATAAAATATATTTATGTTCCGAAACACGTCAATTAATCTTTTATTGTTTGTCTCCGACACACAGTATCTTTTATAATTAGTGGAACATATGTGCAACACATGCCTATGCCGTTTATAAATTTACCAAAAATACAATTGTACACAAGTCATTTTTAAGTCATTAAAACATAGTTTCTTATGCAAGAAATGCTTTTACAATTAAAAAGAAAATGGATAATAGTTTCAATCTGTCTTTCAAATCATACAATGCCCTCTGTGTGATGACCTATATTTGATCATGACCATTTCTTGCCCGGTCTAAGTCTAAAATATTGGTTGATTTGAAATTTTAAGTTTGCTCCTTAATATTTAGTTTATCTAGGCCTATTCCATACTTGGTGTTATTCTTATACTTAATATAACTATTTACTGTTTCTTTTTTCTTCGCTTTTTCAAACCAATCATATCTTTATTGTGTGATATTTAGACGCATACCGTAACGCATCTCTCAATAGGTCCTCTATGGAATAATTTAACTGATGAATTGAAGAGTTAGACTCAATAAGCAAATTTAAAAAAACAATTGTCACAGTATCTTTTAGAAAAATATAAAAATAAATGTTAACTATGATAGGTCCATATATTTTTTTTCTATTATTTCTTGATGTTGTTATACTTTTATTAATATTTGTATTATGTGTTTATATGTATTAATTATTTTTTTGCAGGGTAATTACATATTTAAAGCATTTTTCTTGCATATTTTGTAACCTATTCCTTTATCTGCTACCATTGTATTTCTTTTGCTGATAATTGTATTGTTTATATTGATATTGGAATAAAGTTAATTGAAGAATTGAATCTCTATACTTTATAGCTGGGGCGGATTGCTTTTAGCGGTTTTAGACGGTCTAAATGGTTAGCCAGCTATAATCGTGACGTCATTACTGGTCTATGATTATAGACTATTCAGTGCTACCGTGGTCTAACTGTTTGCCGTCTTAATTTTTAAGCCTATTCGGAGGAGGCTTAACACGTTGACTGCCAGACCTTTTTTTACGGTTCCTTCCCGTACAAACATGCTTTTTTGAAATTTTATCTAGTCATATGTCATCAAAATGAAGTGTCTAATAAATTGGCGGGAAAATATTAGGGGGCGAGTATACTCGTCGATGGCACTGTGATAAAACTTTTTACTGACTATGCGAGTTATCTCGTCCGCTTTTTGCATGGGTTGGTATATGTTCAAAGGGCGCCCCCACTTGTACCGCTCGAGTGTACTACCGGCAAAATAACACAACAGACATATTGTCATTATCGTCTAGGTGTATCTTCCCCGAACTACCAGCCGTTGAGTCTGTGGTTCTACAATGTATA
>NW_022748216.1:0-513 GCF_011630105.1 Anneissia japonica | reverse complement strand
AACATAAAGACTAAGTTGCCGCGATATCGACAGGAAACTGATATTTCCGCAGAATTAAAGAACCACAATTAGACCTATAAGGCTAAGATGAAGGTTTATGCCGACACTCGCCGACAGGCAGAAGTGCATAATTTTAAGATAGGAGACTTAGTGTTTGTTGCAAACTGTATTAAACAAAGTAAACTTGATCCAACTTACTTTAGAACACATTATGTTATTTTGAAACAAGTAGGAGATAATGCATTTGAATTGGTTAATTCAGAGAATGGTAAACTTATTCAAAGCAATGTGAAACACTTAAGACATGTTCCGAACAAGAGTTTTTATGTAATTAATGAACGTGATTTGGATGATGTGATTAATGAACATGATTCAACTGATGTGATTAATGAACGTAGTTTAAATGATGTGATAAATGAAGGTGACTTGGATGTTATCAATGAACGAGCGAATCTGAGATCAAAGAAAGAGTACCTAGTAATTTGCAGAACGAAATAATCAATGATAATGATA
>NW_022748215.1:0-1266 GCF_011630105.1 Anneissia japonica | reverse complement strand
ATACAGCTGTAGGTCCTAAGACTATGATTACTTGCTTAATAGCAAACCTGATTTTTGAAGGATCATCGAACAATGGTGTCTTGAGAAAATGAAAATAGAAATTTATTTATCATAAATAAATTGATATTTCAGGAGTGCCAAGTCTCATACTAGTGTCAGGGGTCAAACTTAAAATTCTCACAATCTTCCTCACTCCCACTAGTATGCAATGGGTATTCTCACAATACAAAGACAAACACACTTAGATGACTTAAGAAAGCTCATTATGACCAATCACCGGAATGTGGTTTCTCCCAATTTTGGTGACCCCTGACATTTCAGTAAATGAATGATGAAAGTGAAATTTTAGCTTCTTGAATACATATGTTGCCCTACGCAGACTTAGTAAAAAGAATCATTGAAGTAAATAAGTGATTCAGTGTCATTAATGATTTATATATAAATAAAGTTACATTAATTGTGCATTAAAGGTGCAGTTTAAATTCCTGTATTATTATTGTTAATTATTATATACTGTAAATATTGTAAACCTTATTGTATCTCCCTCAACTGCTATCACTCTCTTAATGATTATTTCATCTGGTTCCCGAGGTGATCTGCAAAAACAATCAAGAATACAATGCAAGTACATTATAACAATTCCCAAAACTATTAACAATAATGAATAAAACAAAAAAATGTTGGTCTAAATTTTTAAAAATAGAAAAAATATCTATATTTTGTATTATATTCAGTCAGTAGGGCAACAAAACAGTAATCGGAGGGAGGGTCATGGGTTAAAATCATGATGAGGACAAATACATTTTTCTCAAAAAATCTTCATCCTGTAATAATATCTGTATATATCACTGATCGGATTTTAATATAAGAATAAACATTACTCCAAGTTCTTAGAGAGAGGCCATTATTTGATGTTTCAACCGTTATTAGGTCAACTTCAGGAATGAGAAACAGTAGACAGCAATTTGTAATCACTGTCTACTGTTTTCTCATCTTAAAAAATGAGAAAACAGTAAACAGTCATTACAATTGCGTATTGCAGCATTCCTTTAATATACAAGTGATATAAAATTTGTAGTGATAGAGATATGGTGATTACCCACTGTAAATTTGATTTGCAAAATTGCCTATTAGAAAACTTACATCATTGACACTACATCGCCACGCTGAATGACAAAATCCTTGACTGCCCATCGATTCTGGAAGACGATATCTGGACAAGACTTCTCAAGAGTGTCAGGGTTCAATGCTGGCTATGGAGACAGG
>NW_022748214.1:0-1284 GCF_011630105.1 Anneissia japonica | reverse complement strand
GCAATGTAAGAGCATGTGCTAAAATTTCACTATTTAAGAACAAAATGAATAATATTTATCATGAATGTTTTTGAAAGCAATTTATATGTTGCTTTATTGCTGCTATTTAATTTAATTATTTATATAATTTTACAGTGTTTAAATTGCTATCTTTTTAAATTTTATCATTATTATTATTATTTATTATTTATTTTTATTTTATTTTTATTTTTCTTTTCTTTGCTATTATTGTTATTGTTATTATTATTATTATTATTATTATTATTATTATTATTATTATTATTATTATTATTATTATTATTATTATTATTGTCTTGATCTATGATATGAAAGTGCTTTAATTAAAATGTATACCTTGACTTACTCTGTCAATTTGAAATAGTATCTTAATTACTTTTTTTCGGGCGCCACTAGTGTAAAGCTCTGCTTGTTTGTGGTTGCCCTTTCCAATTCCGTTTTTATATATCTGTACTGTTTATCTATGCTTTGAAAAGACTTGGAATAAATTTATTTTGAATTGAATTGAATTCCGGATATGAAGATGCAGGCTTATTTAAATAAAAGAAACGTAATTAATTAATTAATTAATTAATTAATTACCGGTAACCAAACGATTCCAAACAAGTCCAATCCCATGTTTGGCTTACATAATAAATAAAAGTTAAACTCAATATTTTTCCCCTCCAGTTGATTGATTTATTTTCCCCTCCCTTTACTGTCCGCTCGTTTTACAAATGCTCCTTCCGTGGTTATCTCGTATTTTGATATTGGTATTTTTTTTGTCTTTATATTTTGTCTACCTTTTTAATATTATATAATATATATTTTATCCTTACTTCTTAATTCATACGCAATATACGCAATTCAGCCTTTGTTGCTGCTATGTATGTTTTTGATGTTGAATTTTTAATAAATACCTCAAATAAATAATAAAAACTTTATAATAAAAATTTATATTACAACAAAGATACACATTTGCAGGGGTCCCAAGTTGGAAAAAGGCAATTCGTGAAGCAGGGGTGGAGCCAGTGCAGTGGGAGGGTACAGGGGGAACACCCATCTCTTGGGGAGAAAATCCACAATTCCACATTTAGAACTCCCGATCTACGGCCAATTTGTTTCCGTCTTGCGGGCATCTAATACCATTTTAATTGTTATTTAGGGCCTACCATGTTGTATATTTGCCTTTACAGCATTATTATTTATTATTATTATTATTATTATTATTGTTATTATTATGTATATATACATACATATATATAAATATTATATATATATGTATGT
>NW_022748213.1:0-679 GCF_011630105.1 Anneissia japonica | reverse complement strand
CCTGGGGCTTTATTTAATTTCATTTTTTGTATTGCTGTATCGCACTCTTGTAAAGTAATAGTACCGGTACCCTCACAGAACATTTTTCTTCTTCTGTTAGACAAGGTATATCTGTTTTATTTAGATAGGTATTTATATCGCTAAGGGGAATCCCCTTATTTTCATAAAGCTGTTCATAAAAGCTAACCTCTTCTTGAAGAATGTCTTTTGAGTTTGTTATTACTTCACCATTTAATTTTTGTAAACTTTTAATAACTTTTTTATTTCCATTATTTTTTTCTAAGCTAAGAAAATATTTGGTGCTGCGTTCACCTTCTTCGATCCACTTTACTCGTGAACGTATCATGTTTCCTTATCATAAATTTGTTCTAACTGTTTTTGCTTTATTTCAATTTCTGTTTCTATATTCTCTTTAGAATCGCCAATTATTAAGGCATCGTTTAATATTTTTATTTCGTTTTGTAAGTTTTCTTTTTGTTTTGTTTTTTCTTTATTTATTTTTTTACCATACACAATTGACATGTCTTTAATTTTGACTTTAATTAGCTCCCATAATAACTCCGGGTTAAGATTGTATTCATTTTTTTGTGTTTGTATAATCATTTTTCGAATAACGTTTTGATATTCAATATTTTTTAACAAATCATTGTTTAATTTCCAATAACTTGGACCTTTTTTT
>NW_022748212.1:0-1366 GCF_011630105.1 Anneissia japonica | reverse complement strand
GAAGTAAAAAACGCTCAACCAATTGGGAAAATTCCACAAAAAACAGAGAGGTAGGTGCGGGTGGTAATCTATAAATAGTGACAATAATCAATTTTTTATTATGGAATGTAAACTCTGCTTCACAAGCTTCAAAGGATGTAAACTCATTCAGTTTACAACAATTGGGAGACAGTTTTGTCACAACTGCAACTCCTCCACCTCTACGATTAACTCTAGGAAACGAAAATAATTTATGTTTGGCTGGCTCGCAAGCAGAAACAATGGCGTCATCATTCTCACGAAGCCACGTCTCGGTTACGAGCATCATAACAATGTCATTATCAACAATAAATTGAGAGAAAGGTGTACTCTTATTACAAAGAGACTGCGCATTCCAAACTCCCATATTAAAAAGTTTGCAGTTTGTTTTCACTGAACAAGTGGAGCAGTTTTGCTTGTTTAAAGGACAATGACGTAATAATGTATCATCAGACTCTGACTTATCAGCCATGATTTGTTTGTAACGTTTACCTCCACGGCAACCCCTTGTAGGGCGAAGAATACCCAAATCTTTAATATTCTTAAAAACTAGATGTGTATATCAAGCAACACCTTAGGCTTAGTCTTAGGCTTCAGAGCAATTAATGAATTTTTACTGTAAATAATTAACCTTGAAGAAGGTTTACAATAATGGCGAAAACCACTGTCTAGTCTAGGCTTAATATGTGTAGGCTTGCTCAATGGGCAGAAAATGCTATTGTTAGCCCTAGAGGGACAACAATGGCTGCTACACAAACCAATGGCATTCAGGTCTATGGAAATCCTTTGACATCATGATCTTTTCTAACATATTAATTAGCATCTTAAATTCCTGTTCAATTTTTAATTTCTATTTTACTTATAAATTCCAATCCAATAACAGTGATTTATAATCAATGTATAATTAATGTTCATTCAATGTTCAGCAATCCAATCAATGTTCAATCAATGATAAGACGTGTTAAAGTCATTGCCAATAAGATAAACTATTAAAGGAGCATCAGTCACTGGTCTCTTTCCAGTGACATGCCGATCTAAATTTAGACCGTCTTACAGAAACGACATTAGACCGCTGTCATCGTTAATAGCAACAGTCGGTTAACATCAAAGGAGCGCATAGCTGTGGTTGACAAATTTTACAGGACACGCGTCTGGGAATGAATTGGTTTACGCTTATGAACTTTGTAAACAATGAATAGGATTTAGATAAGAAATGACAGAAAATATATGCAATTTAAATGAATCATTTGTACGTATTATTTTAAATGACACCTTTTCATTGATAGGTAGGGAGCATGGGAGGAGCATAGACCTGATTGTTTAATTAATTGATTGAAACATAATTAAG
>NW_022748211.1:0-1551 GCF_011630105.1 Anneissia japonica | reverse complement strand
ACATAATAATACATTGTAGTAGTTGAGAAACTGAATTTTTTTAAGATGAAAATAATCCCACTACAAATTGAAAAACACGGAATTATTAAGGAAAATATACAAATGAAGAATTGATTTTGTCGACGACGACAGTGTACTAGAAATAGGAGACAAGCTAAAAATAGACAGTTGAGAATGTTGCATTCACAACCAGTCTATTTATAGTGCCGGGTCAGTCACTAAAAATAGACAGTTGAGAACCATGCATTCACAACCAGTCTATTTATAGTAACAGTCAAGGGAGGTCATATACTAAAAATAGACTGTTGATAACTGTGTGAAAATTCTTAGCCAAAAACGGAGACCCGAGTGAAAAAATCTCAGCCAAGAAGATGTAAGTTGGCCTACTACTGTGTTAGCGATGTTCTTTAAATTTGCAGCAAATGGTGTGGTCTAAATGTTTCCGATTATGAATTAGTTGTATCACCAGACTTAATTTGACCGGCATTTGCGGTAGATTTAAACTTGTATGCAAGACGTTCGCAAAACGGGTAAACGTTCAGACTTGAGTATAGGGAAGATGCCAAGAGGGTGTCTAGACGCGTTTTACGATGCATGCACTCGGCCGTATTAAAAGGGGAGGAGCAAAGTCCAAACGGAATATCGGCGTCCAAACGGTGCCCTATCCAAACGGTGTTTTCAGACGCGTTTTGGTGTAACAATAGAAAACGCGTCTGGACGCAGATTTGTCGTTTGGAATAATTTGTCGATCGCACCTTATGGTATATACAAATGGGGGTGATTATATAACAATATATCAAGATTATGGATCCTGAAAAAATATACTTAATCAATTAGTATATAAAATACTTCAGATTTAATTCATAAAATTTAATAAACCAGGAACAAAAATGTAACATCACACTTACTTTCATTCGAATATCCTTGTTGGCTCCTGATTGAATAAGAAGTTCACAAGCATCTGTATGACCATTTTGAGCACTTACGAACAATGCCGTTGCCCCATTCTACATGTTACAGAAATATAAAATATTTAGTAAGTGAGCACTTTCCCTCTTATCACTCTTATGGTCTTATGGGGTACATAATTTATTTCCTAATTATCATTCATTCCAAAGACAAATTGTCCATTTGCAAGAATATCAAATATATTTCAGTCTTCTAAAAATATAATATACGGAATCTAGAAAGGAAATTGGAGAAAGTTAACTTGTATTACAGTGTTTTAGTGTAGTAGACGTGTATGATTCATCAAATTTTTTATTTCATTTTATCTTTTTGCTTTGCTACTTTTCTCATGACCAAAGAAGTACTTATTATTTCTTTCTCCTTGTTCAATCCATTTCACTCTGGATCATATTGAGCTCCTTGAGCCTCTAAATAATAAATATTTTTGGTGATCCCCTTCACGAAAATTTGCCAAAATCATGCCTATTTTCAATCAGTTATAGTTTCTTAGGATGAAAGATGACCCAACCTCAATTTTACGAATCCCCGATTTATGTACGCCCTCCGGTCCCGAACCGTACGTAAAATCAAGGTTCTACTGTA
>NW_022748210.1:0-664 GCF_011630105.1 Anneissia japonica | reverse complement strand
TTCATTTAATAGCCTCTGCGCTTCGTACTGATAGAGGGTCCGCGTGTCACCAGAACGAAGCATCTGGCCCTCTTTTAATTTCTGTTGAAATACATACGGTGATATATTGTTTGTTAACTTGAATGTAAGGTTTGATTTTTTTTTTTTTCATTTTTGTCATTATTCAAATTTACAATTTTTAATTAGACATTTTGGCTAGACATCTGGAGATCCTCTGCAGCCATAATTCGGAGCCAGTACCACATGCCCCAATCCGGTTTCATTCTCCGAGTTTCATGTGAAATTGAGGCCAAGCGATCGACTTACTTCAATTTAAGTCAGACGCTAGACGGATTTGTACCGGGTCTTAAGCACAGAAGCAGGAGCATTACCTCTCGCCAAACGCTTGGCCAAAGAACGTGCCTTATTTTCATGAAAAGTATGATCTCAGTTAAGTGCTAACATGATCAACACTTTTTAAGGTACTCAATGGTGTATGGTATCAAGTAGAATAATTGCACGACTACCTACCGTTAGGTTGAAAGTTAGAATATTGTACCATTGTCGTGGTTGCTCAAATCTAGACTCCATATCGTTGAATGAATATTTTTTCAGCTGTCCAGGTCGCGATTCTGAATTCTTTCTTTGTAATATTTGATGAAAGGCTGTTCGGTTTTTCCTGAAG
>NW_022748209.1:577-791 GCF_011630105.1 Anneissia japonica | reverse complement strand
AAACCATAAAAAATTTTAAAATTGGTGTTATTAATCGAGCTTTAAGAATTCCTGCCTTGTGAATGATTTTCTCCAAAACCATCAATTTAATAATAATAATAATAGATGGATTTATATAGCGCAGATAAACGAGGTCTCTATGCGCTCGGGACTAAATGTTGCACTTCATGTTCACCGCAGCCAGTAAACTGGCGCACTTTCATCTGTCCACGAC
>NW_022748209.1:0-571 GCF_011630105.1 Anneissia japonica | reverse complement strand
GAGTGAACAGTACACTGGGGTAACCCCCTACTCATCTCGAAATATGTACTGAGCATTTGTGTACACTGGGTCTATGGTTTATAGTCCTTATCCGAGAAGACTTGTTCCACCACCAGAACTATAGGAGCAAGCCGGCTGCGAACCTGTGCCGATATTGTTGGCTAGGATCACGGTGCCCCTGCCTTAACCGCTCGGCCATTTAGCTCGGCCATTTTTGGTACAATTAGCAAAAAATGTAAAATCTCGGAATGCCCCTGGGCGTTTTAAAAACTTAAGTGCTATTTCCGAGCATCTAGACGTGTAAATTTTACAAAATTTTTTAACCCCAGCCCCAAACATCTGTCTCTTATACACATCTAGATGTGTATAAGAGACAGGGTACTGGGTTTGGTCTACAGGAGTTCGCGCTTCGAACAGAAACAGAAACAAATATTTTTCCGCCCTTGATTTTTCAAGATATTTAATGAGAACATTAACTTTCATTGTTGAATTAGATTTTTGAATGGTGTTTTTTTTTTGTCTCTTATTTTAGCGTTCTTGGCAGTCAGCCATCAAAAATCATTTCAAGAAT
>NW_022748208.1:0-503 GCF_011630105.1 Anneissia japonica | reverse complement strand
TTATGGTCAATTGCAATCACTCTGAAATTTTAAATTGAATGACCAGCTAAATTGAAATGTTCGGCAACTGGTTGATCAAGCTTAGATGTTCTGATAGCTGATCTATGTTGTGTCATTCTCATACGGAGAGTGTTTTTTGTTTCTCCGACATATTGTTTACCACAAATATTACAATATATGAGATAAATGACATTTTTGGTGAGGCAATTAATTGATTGCCTTATCCGAAATATGTGGTTTGTTTGGTTGCTCTTGAATGATTGTGTAGAATCAAACAAGGAGCATGTTTTGCATAATGAACCATAAAGATGACTACCCAAATTACGGTTGTCGCAAGAGTTAGTTTGCCTCTTGAATTTAGATCGTACTAATATATCACGAAGGTTAGATGGTCTGCGATAGGCTATGAACGGTGTATCCGGAAAAACAGACCTAAGTCGTTCTGTGGTCTGTAGAATGGGCATATGCTTCTGAATTATAGCCCTTAGTGGTGGTAACCTAGG
>NW_022748207.1:0-715 GCF_011630105.1 Anneissia japonica | reverse complement strand
TTCCTCTTCTTTACCGTTTGAAATTTATGTATAAAGCATTACCGCCAGACGATTTAGAGTTGCTCTTCAAGAGCCGAACGTAATGATAAAAGGGTCGATGGTAGAATGGTAAATTCGCCGATCAAAAAAGAGCCACAAAGGCAGTAACGGCGTTCCATACTAGCCTAGTCTTGTCGGACACCCCTGTCGCAATTCTTCAAAACGGCTAAAAGGAGGCTAGATATAAACACTGGAAAATATATCACATGATAAACGAGGTATTTAAGTTACACCAAACAGGTCGGTCACTCATGGTTGACCCTACTATATTATATTAAATACATGTTTTACCAATCACAGATATGTTATTGATTATGTTTGCATCAAAACACAGATTAAAAATATTCAAAAATGTAAATTGATGTAAAAAAAATGTTTACTTTCGTTTTTTATTTAGAAATTATTATTTTTTATTATTACACAAATCAAATGTAAAAAATGCCTGGAACCGATGAGTCTATTATAACAGACCATGTGGTGGCGCTACGTCATAGAATTTTTCCAGAAGCTAGGGAAGCTCAATCAAAAGAATCAGTTTAAAGTAACAAAAACACAAATAAATAAATAAATGAATGAATAAATAAATAAATATATAAATAAATAAACACATAAATAAATGAATAAAATAAATAAGTAAGTAAATAAGTGAGTAAATACGTAAGTAAGTAAATAAACA
>NW_022748206.1:0-931 GCF_011630105.1 Anneissia japonica | reverse complement strand
TGTCTCACATAGGCTTGTATTTTACTAAGCACGATGAAGAGGTTGCAAGTGCCTTTTCTGTCTACTGCGGCATTAGTATCGTTCATGTAAGCATTTTTCTTATACAGTTTCTATCACCTTTCAGAAGCAGCGACAGAAATTATGTTTATTATATTCTTTACCCAATTTGGAAATATAAAAAACATAAATACCTAAAAAAAATTATAAATTTCACAAGAATTTATGCAGCAAAAACAAAATAAACTATCATTTTTATGAGATGTGTTTTCTTTACGTCAGTAATTGTATTTTTTTGTGTGGGTTTTTTTTTTCATTTCATTTCTTCAAGCACGAGCGCCAAGGATATGCCAATCAGCGAACTTAATCACTAACCTACATGGCATATCCATTAAACAACAGGGGACTGAATGGACCAGTGCACTGGTGTAAACCCCCTACTCTTCTCGAAGGATGTACTGGGTTCTTTAAAGCGCACACAAGCCAAATGCGTACCCCCCAGGGCTACAGTTTAATGTCCTTATCCGAGAAGACTTGTTCCAGCACCAGTACCAGTGGCGAGTGAGCCGTCCGAACCAGTGCTGATATCATAGCTGCAGATTACTGTGGGCCTCACTTAACCGCTCGGCCAATCAACTCGCTCTGCATTAGGCCCTGTCCAGACATTCATATTTTATTTGACAAATGCTGGTATGTGGTCATGATGACATGACATCTTTAACATATATAGACACATTATGACAATATATGGACATACAATACTTTTGTTAAATAATATTTGATAATCTGGACTGAGCTTAATTTGTGGCAAACTAGTTTAGATAATAAGGATGCTAGAACAGAATCGCTTATATGTGACTTTTCTACCGGGCGTTCTGCATATGTAGATTTGGCCAAATTGCGTCACAGAATCCATGCGACGAGGAGAACTTAA
>NW_022748205.1:0-1066 GCF_011630105.1 Anneissia japonica | reverse complement strand
AATTTGGGAAAAAAGGAAAATTATACAAGGATACAATATTGATATTAATAATAATTATATTAGTAATAATAAAACTATTATTAATAATAATAATAATAATAAAATATATTTTGAAAGTGCTGAGAGTGCCATTTCCAATCATCTAGAGGTGCAATAATCATAAATTTTCTTGTCTCAGCCAAAACCGTGGTGGGGCTGATGTGTATAGACCCACAACCTGTGGATTGGTCCCTCCCTGGGCCCCCTCTATTTCAAATTTCTGGATCCGCTACTGAGTGGGTATGTATGTTGTGCCTAGGCATGGCACTGCTAAGGTAGCATCTGATCTAACAAGGATTATTGATACTATATATTAATTTTTTTTTAAAAATCACCTCCCAACATAAGTATTTAATTTTAAAGAGGTGATGCTAAACAAGTATTTTTTTTATTTGGCCTAATTTAATTTAAGGTTTTTTCTCCAATATTTCAACATAGATGGTTATATATTATTATGCAGTAACCTTGGCCTTATGATGTTTTTGCGCACCTAGGCCTACCTCCTACCAGCAATTTTCTACACAAATATGAGTTAGATTACTTCTCAGTGGAATCCTGCAAATTAAATACTGATCATGCCAATTTCATCCTCAATGTCCAGTATTCATACAGCACTTTGTTTCAAAGTACTTCACATTTTGCCAATTCATTTAAATTCAAATTCAATTAAAAAATACTTTATTATCCAAAGGGATATTCATTTGGCCATGGTATAATATATCAAACAATGTACAATGAATAAAATACGTATAAAAATAGTTTAAAAAGAAAGTTTATACATGAAAAAAAAATCATTTTTAAATCAGGGATTTAAACAATAAGTGTTAGGTTTGTTTTCTTTTTATTAAATTATTTAAAAAAAATGTAACACAAAAATTTGTGAAACAATTTAAAATAGAAAAATATTTAAAATCCTTAAACTCTCCGGACTTGTATAGTCTATTATTTTTATATCATTATTGATTTATTATTTTATAATTATTTGATTATTTTGTTATTATTGCAGATTACATACATTTACGTAATG
>NW_022748204.1:0-1946 GCF_011630105.1 Anneissia japonica | reverse complement strand
GCACGGTAGTATTAATACAGTGTCACAAACCCAACACATGTAACCGAAACGTAATTTCCAGCTTCTGTACGTGCTGTGGGCGTGGAAATGAACGTACGGCGCGTAAATTTTGGAAAGTTTTGGAATATTCAAAATGACCTGAAACGTGCTTTAAATTATCTGAAAAGTGATATTAACAATTTTAAAATTTAAACACACAAGTACGAATACCTTAAACGACGTGCCTGACGACGGTAATGGCACATGAATCTTGTCTTTACAGTATACGAACTATCGGTCTGATAATGTCGAAATACAGTCTGCCGCCCTCTATTTTCAATGTGTTTACATCTTTTAAGAAAGAAAGATGAGAAGGCTCCAAAGAAAGCATTCTTTTTGACCATGATGACGTCATCAAAATAAAAAATAAAGGGGCACGTCCGAAAGAAAATTGATTTAGCTATAACATACTCACGGGTGGGAGATAATCAATCAAGATAAGCGAGTACGTTCAAACGAGTATAAAAAGTACTAACGTCATATATAAAAATTCAATTTTTTCCTATTTCAAATGGCAATATGGTGACGTCACAATGTCCGATCAGCCATTATGAAGTAAAAAATCGTATCTACAACTCATGGGCTTTCAGATTATGTAATAAAAATTGGGGGTCACCTTACATCCTAAGGAGCTATAACTGATTAAAAATATTCATGGTTTTATGCATATATAAATGTTGACTCACGCGTACGTGCACGATAAAAATCGCGAACGGAAAATTAAGGTACATAACATTCAATCTTGACCTGAAGCTTATGCTCACCTAATATGATTTAGAAATGACGAATGGTTAAGATTATATGGGCTTATCAACGTTTTGAAGAAAGAGAAATGAAGGGGTCAGAAAAAACAATTTTTTGACCATGATGACGTCATCAAAATCAAAAAAAGACGTGAAATATAGGAAAGAGAATTGTCTCAGCTATAACATACTGAAAGTTGGAAGGCGATCGATCAAGGATAAGCGGGATACGCTCAAATGCGTATTTTCAAAAATGACGTCATAGCTATAAATCACTTTCTTTGAATTCAGATGCCAATAGGATGACGTCACAATGTCCGATCAGCCAATATGACCTATAAAATCATATGAACAACTCATGTGCTTTCAGAATATGTAATAAAAATTGGGGGTCACCTTTCATTCTGAGGAACTATAACTGATTAAAAATAGGTACAATTTTGACTCATTTTGACTGAAAATAGACAAAAACGCGCAAATACACTCGTATCTTAGATGTGCGCGTACAGCACTATTATTAGACGTAAATTTACTGAAAAGAATGCAAATATGTCATTACAGTGTAAGAAACCTAAAATATGTCAAAAATTGTAATGTGAATCATCTGCACGCGCAGCGCACGCGAAAATGCGCGCGCGACCTGAAAATTTGTGAAAAAGTTGAAATGCTCAGAATCACCTGAAACGTACACATATTTAGTCAAAACATGATTTTGAGCAAATTTAATTTTTAGCGCACGCGTACATGCCCGTAATGAGCTGCAATTCCGACAGCACTGTGCATATAGATAGTACTTGACATGAAGTATACCTGTGTGAAGTTTCAACAAAACAGGCCTAACGATGGTGAAGTTATGATCAATCAAAAAATTGGCTACGTAAAACGCAAAATTGCGCGTAGATGAAGTCACGCGTGACTGATCACGCTGAAAACCTTATTGTATCGATTCCACCCCAAGACTAATGATTGTTGAACATATCATGTCGATCGGTTGAAGCAATCTTGAGATATCGTGGTCACAAATTTGGGGAGAAAGAAAGAAGAAAAAGAAAGATTCTGACAATAGCAAGAGGTGATCCGCTAATGTTAGCGGATCACCAAAAAGATCCCTGACAATAACAAGAGGTGATCCGCTAACGTTAGCGGATCACCAAAAAAGATGAA
>NW_022748203.1:0-737 GCF_011630105.1 Anneissia japonica | reverse complement strand
ATATACTACTGAGGATCGGGATTCATTGGGGATAGTATCTTTAGTACTAAAGAACTGAATTGAAAATCAAAAGAATCCCTTTACATAAAATGGAACAATCCTGATCTTAATTTGCAGATTAAACATGTTAACTTAAAGCTTATTTAAATTCAACCCCTTTTGTCAAACAAATCAATGTACCTGATTATATATTCTACATAACAATTAGCTACACTTGTCCATATTATAGACTTACTATTGTTTTACTAACCTTTGGTTAAACAAATCACGGTATTCAATCATATATTCAGAATAATAATTAGCTACACTTAGTCCAGATTTTAGAGTTACTATAGTTGGTCAAACTTATTGTCAAACAAATCAATCTATTTCTTTAATATTCAGCATGATAATTACCTATATACATATAGTCTACAAGAGTTCATTTCTGTTTTGTTGTTTTTTGTTAACTGATGATGGGTTGAAGGTAACCCGAAACATGTCTGCCATTAAATCTTTTGTGTTATTTTTAAAATGCGTTGTATTTTTTGTCAACTTACGTCCATTTGGTTCTATTATCAAGGATTTCAGTTCAAGAAGATTACCAGTTTCTTTATTAAGGAAATATGAAAAGATTACTCTTCGTTTGAACAAAGCCGAATTGGATTTTAATTTTTTACATAATATATATATATATTAATGTTTTATGTGTACTGGGCCCTCTGGGAGAACAGTAACAATATATATATATATATATA
>NW_022748202.1:1438189-1443536 GCF_011630105.1 Anneissia japonica | reverse complement strand
TAATCTACGTAAATTTACTTTCAGAGTTTTAATTTAATTAATTAGAAGTGTTTCGACATTTATTTTAAAATATTATATGAAATAATGTAATAGTTAAAGATTAAAAATATTTGATAATATTTAAATAAAGCATTATGATAGAACAATATGATTGAATTATGTTAATTACAGACACTATGTATACACAGGCCTAGTTCTAGAATCCAGTTAAAATATGTAAATATGTATGAAAATGATATACTTACTTATTTATATATTTATATAAATATTATGCGTAAATATATGTTAGTATATTTAATTTAATGAAAAAACAGAAGAAGCATAGGAAGAAAGAAGTGGAAAGAAATTTGGAGCGGCTGAAATATTTACAGAAAATAAACAATAATAATCATTTTGTCATTATTGCATCACTTTTATTCTGAAAATTTGTTGGAACTAATCGTCAGAGGTCAAGGTGCCGGCAGCCTACATTGGACATCGATATTGAATTATGGAAAGTGTAGGCCGTGGCACCGAGACCTGACAATTAGTGCCCAAAAATGTTTACAAAAACGTACTACAATATTGGCATATTGACTACTTTTGTATATTCCCGCTCCAAAATCTCTTTCCTATTCTCCTTCTTCCTTTATTCTTTCACAATTTGCGTTTATTTATACTTTTTATTCATAATTTTATATACTACACACAGTCACTAGGTTTAGGCCTAGGCTAGGCCTCGGCTATGACTATTATTATATTATTTAATACAATTTTAATAAGATTAATTTAACATGGACGTTGAATAATTTATACTTAAAAAATACATTAAATTTAAATAATATATAATAAACTTAATGAATAAATAACAATAATTAAAATAAGGTGAATACTTTTCAATCTTATAATCAATTTTGTATAGCCGGAGTTAGTATTGACCTAGGCTACTATGGCTAACGACAGGTACGCTTTTTCCAAGAAAAAGGCTTTTTCTATGAATGGAATGACCTGTACGAAGCACGAGCTCCTGTAGACCAAACCAGTACCGTTACGATTTTAATCGTGCGGGAAATATACTCAAGATAGTTTAACTTCCAATCATGCCAATCAGAGAACTTCTTTCAAAAACATATTATTTTTAGTGCTTGGGCGCAACAGATTCAATCACCAAGAGATTATGAAAAGACACTTCAAAGTAATCTTCATTTATTGATGCCTGTTTATTCATGTTTACCATGTTGAGTGTTACTTTTCTAAAATTGCTAATGTCAAATATATTGCTGTAAGATAGCTATTGCTTCAAGATAGTTTAACTTCCAATCATGCCAATCAGAGAACTTCTTTCAAAAACATATTATTTTTAGTGCTTGGGCGCAACAGATTCATTCACCAAGAGATTATGAAAAGACACTTCAAAGTAATCTTCATTTATTGATGCCTGTTTATTCATGTTTACCATGTTGAGTGTTACTTTTCTAAAATTGCTGATGTCAAATATATTGCTGTAAGACAAATTAACCAATCAGAAAGCTTCTTAAAGCAGGTTATTCCAAAGACTTGTTGACATACAGTAGGTAAAATAGCGAAAATGTTAAATGATAAATAAGACAATGTTGGATGTTTTTTACAATTACATACATCATTATTACAAATAACAACAAAGCTTATGTAGTTATAATAACTGATTTATGGCTGTTTATACATGGCGGCCATTTTGCACGCCATTTTGAATTTATTCATATTGGTCATCACATTAAAAATTGTCTCAAATGACTTATTGACCCATAAAGCCTGATACTGATGATAAAATCCGCAATTACAATACAGTTTGTAGCTGTTTTATGATATTGGCGCCATTTTGGCGGCCATCTTGAAAAGAACTACTTTCCGGTGTTCGGATTTTGTAAGACTTTTTGTATGTTATTTAGCACATCTAATACTACCAAAATCCGTTGAAAAACCTTTTGTTGCAATTTTTTGGGGGTTATGCCCTTTTTTGAGCTATATCTACTTTACTAGTTCTCTTGATTAATTTATGCTGTAGGCCTAAATTTTTTGGAACAAAACAAAATGCTGAAAACATGTTCTGACAGAATAAGCACAATGGAGTGCAGTCATCGAAATGAATTGCGTAGTTGAAGTTTGGGAAGAAGGGAGATAGAAGCACAAAATACCAAAGGATCTGGAAATAAGCAACTGTTCCAAAAGTTATCCGACAATCTTGGGATTTCCAAAAAGACCCTGGGATCGGGATTCACTGGGATCGTATAAGAGACAAATTTAATAAAATGGAAATAATGTTAGGCCTACAGTGACTCTGAGCTCCTCTCAAAATGTTACACATGCATAAATGCCAAGAACATGGTTTTATAATCTGAATGATCGTATTTTAAAAACATTTTCGTTCGGTGTGGTATGTGAACATGTGCCGAGAACATAATGTTACGAAAACATTTTATGCTGAGTACATAATCTGAATGCGCCCAAAAAATGACGTGTGCCGAGAACATGTGCCGAGAACACAGTCTGAATGCCCAGTGAATCTCATATTTTTGTTTTAATCCATGAGACTGAATTAGCAAGATTTTGAGTCAAAAGGTGACAATATGATGATATAGTGATGATTGCATGGTGATAATACTGTAATAATGCAGAGGATGATTATAATAACTATTTGGGTGGCTCTAAATGGGATTGAAATAGTAGGCTTACATCAAATCAAATTGTGCTTGCTCACTTAAATAGAACAATAAAACCCAGGAATTCCAAACCCGTTCACTGCTCATTTTCGAATTTTACCTTGTCTTCACATTTAATTCTTGGTTTTGGAAAGCTCTGCCCAGATTATAAAATTGTCTTTGACAAAAAACTAATATTATGCCCATATATAGTCATAAGTTTCTGTCAAATAAAATTTGATAGTATAGACAGGACAATACAGTATTTACAGTAGTTTATAAAAGTGTTGATGCTCTACAGTGTCTGTGCTTGACTGTACCAAATCTTTCACTTTCAGTACAACAATTTCACAAGTTTTTTTCCCAGAAGGAAGTAGTGGTATAGGCCTAATAATATGACAACACTCTTATTTTTAAAAGCTTTTTAATCAAGATTATTGTTCACTAACACCTTTGATTATTTTATAATTCATGCAGTATAAATCTCTGTTGTTTACTGTACTGTATTATATAATTATGATTCATACCTCTGTAGCATTCATTTTGAGACTTCTATTTTTCACTTCCAAGGACTCACTGAAATGGCTTTTCATAAGCTTTTGACAGTATTTTCTGAGTGGTATGACCAACGCGAATACCTCAGAATGCTGAAAGTTTTGTACAGGGATCATGTGGCAGATAGGTGTAAATTAAGCAAGGCTACAGACACCATGGAATTGATGAATTTGTTGATTACTTCTGGAGATTTGAATTTTAAAGATCTCAAGATCATCTATGATACCGCAAAGGCAACATGCACATTTGGTTTGGAACATAAAATTAAGCCTGAAATACCATCATGCCCTAATATTAGAGATGTAACAATCACAAAATTCACAACTCACAGACAAAAAGTTGTGAAGCTTGGATTGGTGCTGATAGATAAGGATGTAAAAAAGATCAGTGGAATATATAAATTAAAGAGATGTGTGGGCCCCTGGGATTTGATTATTGATCTAGAAAACCAAATGACAATTTGTGAAGGAAAGATGGAAGAATTCATCGAAGAGTTGAAAGTATTTGAACTTTTTAGTGCGGTGCAAGCTCTAACAGAAGGTACCATTTTATATACTGTTGTCTTGATAATTTGTCAAAATACGTATCATTTTTAATTGCATTTAAAAAATCTCTTTTGATATAAAAATATTATAAATTAACCTTTTTAAAACAATTAAAATTATCCACATTGGCTGAGTGTTGTGTAGACATACACATCATGTTTGTTTTAATTCCAACAGTTCTCTATCTCGTATCATGGTTGTACACAATTTTCAAGATGTGTAAGACTTACATTTATCAATTGTTTTTTTTCTGATAGACATTTTTGATGATGTACCAGTATCAACAAATTCATATGAACTTCATGTTATAAGTCATTACATCCACCATACTCTATTTAAAATCTAACCTACTAATTTTAAAATCCAACATAGCAAATCCAACATAGCTGTAGCAAAATGAACGTTTATTTAAATGTGGAGTGTAAAATTATGTGTCATTGTTTTTTCTTTTATTTTTCAGTCATATTAGGAATTTGGGACTGTACTCAAATTTATGTTATGACAGTAGATATTGTAGAAAGCTGATGTTTATAATTTTAATTGTATGTTGGACTGACAAATATTTCAAAATTGAGCAGATATATATATTATCATTTGTTTTATACTTTCAGGTATACCTACTACTTTGTCAATAGTTTCCAAAAATAAAAGAGATCCAAAGTATCCTCTTAATTTGGTAAAGGAACTTAGAAAATATGGACATGGTCTGTATGCTGATGATAAAGAAGAATTTTTACGTATACTTGAAGATATTGCTTCCATATATTTTATGTCATTGGGTTTGAAGGTCAAGAAAGTGAAAGGAGGATCGATAGTATTTTATATGTCTGCCCGTGATTCTGAAGCTTTAAACCATCTATGGAAAATACATTTAAACGAGGAGCTCATCCGCGATTTAGCAAACATATTAGTACCCCAAGAACGCCAGCAAGAGTTTTTAAATGATTGGAGGACGTACATTGATCCAAAGAATTACAAAGCTGCTCTCAAACTCAGTAGGCTGAAGGAAGGTGAGAAACTGTGAAGGCAACAATAATATATGAAATTGGTATCGCGTTATTATTATATTTCAACCGCTGCAATACTTCTTCCTTCAGCTTTTTTGCATGTCTGGCCATTACCATACATGGCCGGCAGAACCGGAGGCCTTGTGCTGTTCACTTTTTGGCAGAAAAATATATAATGTCTGTAGATTTTTGTATAATTGGAAAGAAATGCTAGTGGGACCCCCCCCCCCCCACCACACACACACACACACACCTTTGAAAATATTTTGCCAGCCCTGCCATTTTTTTTACTCCGTTCAAAATTTGGCAGCTTTAGCATACAAATATTTGCTTTTATTGTATTTTAATGATTTATGATATTGACTTCATTGAAATTGCTGCTAAATTTCTAGACCTATGGTACTACAATGTTATTTGTTTATTTGTTATTTTAGTATTTATGTAGCGCCTATACCGTTAGATTACAAAGTGCTTTGTTGCCCCTTGTCATTGCGTCCACTTGCTTAAGTGTTGCTTCCATATTGGCGCAGTAGCAGGCAACCCCACCAGGTACCCATTTGTACTCCTGGGTGCAGAGAAGCAA
>NW_022748202.1:1425039-1437782 GCF_011630105.1 Anneissia japonica | reverse complement strand
TAAATATATAAAAACATATATAATAAATATATGCATATATATAAATGAATATAATATATATATATATATAAATATATATATACATATACATACATATATATATACATATACATATACATACATATATATACACATATACATACACATATATACACATATACATATTATACACATAATATACATACATATACACATATATATACACATATACATATATATTCATATATATATATATATATATATATACATATACATATATAAGGGTAGGTGGCCTCTCCTCTGAGAGATGAACAATGTACTGTAATGCAGGCTGGCCTAGAGCTAGAGGAAGACGAACTATAGGCTGACTGGGTAGTATGTGTGTGTAATAGATCAGATAACAGGAAATGCAGGCTACAAGTTGCTTTTATGAGTATTGAACCACATAATGTTCAAATTAGTTAATAGCGATGAGTCTATGTGTGCAGCACATTTCGTGTCAATGTACTGTAATGCAGGCTGGCCTGACGAAGACGAATAGGCTGGCTGGGTATGTACATGTGTGTAGGCCTAGGCCCTAGTCTAGATAAGATACTACAGGAAATAAATGTAGGCTACAAGTTGCTTTTATGTGTATTAAACCACACATTCAAATCAGTCAGTAGCGATGAGTGTATGTACAGCACATTTCGTGTTGCCGCACTGTGGTGTGGTTGATGACGAGGACGTTGCCGTTAGATACATGAATAGCAAGGTCCCATATGGAATTTTTGTTCTATTTTGAGATGGTAGCTTTTCAGCATTGCTCTAGGATGATTTTCCTTTACATATGAATTTTTTAGCTTTTCGGTTGGTTGCTGTAAACATCAGGTCGCGCCTCCTAACCTCTGCCAGCTGGTTATTTTTTTTTTGTGGTGTCATGTGCAAACATGTGCTTGGCTGTGATGATGTCAGATCGCCCAAAGTTTCATTACGTGACAGCTTGCTGTGATAGAACGAACTCAGTGTATTTAACCTATATAAATTGAATGTAAATAAATCTAACGTTTTATTCTCTACAAATTTCCTCTCTAATTAAATTAGCAACATGTTTCTCAAAAGTGTCTTGTTTGAAGAATTAAGTGAAGCTATGCATTTGTAATTTACACTGACGAAGCAAACGACATCCAAATCCGAATAAACGTCTACTAAAAAAGTTTCAGGTTGATTCCAATCGATTTTTGAGGAGCGATAATGCACTTTATTAAACAATGGAAGGCGTAATTTTCACTTGATCTAACCATGTAACTTTTTAAATCGTTTTAAATCCATAGATACTCTTTGGCAGCAGTATGCTATTGGGACTGAAAAAGCAGTACGAACGGTTCATTCACAGGGTGTTGTGCTGGGCCTACATCATTAATAGTTGTTAATTCCAAGACAGCAATGTGATTATTGCGTTATTTCATCCAGAAATTGTTGTTTATTAACTGTTTGTTTGTAGAAATTCGTACATTGTACACAAAAAAGTATAATGACCACGTTATCGGTATAAAGACGTTTTTCAGCCTAGGCCTAGCATCTTTTACGTTGGTAAATAATTGCTGTATTCAGCAAAAATTGCGTCGGCATTTCGAGGGCTGTGGAGGTGAATTATTTCGAAATGTAAGGCGAGCTATTTTTCGCACCCCTCTATAGCAGTTTAGGTGCGTGATGGTGCGCGAGCGCAATCGCTCGCCTTAAATGACAAGGTCTGAGTACTATATGCATAATCAGCAGAGAGTACATAGATATTAGCACTGGTATTTATTTATATTTGAGGATGGACATAAAATTCTTGAAACTGTGAAAGACAAATGAATTGCCAGTGTAGGATTCAAATCCTAACCTCGCAGTTGAAGCTTAAATCTTTTTATTGTCACAAAATTAAACATTAAAATTGAGGGATTACATTGAAGTTCATGCTAGTAAAAATCTGTGTTGAAAAATCTGTTAATTTCATGCACTATTATTAAGCATTTAGTAGAGCTGCACATAGTGCACTAGTGGAAAATTATTATATGAAGCTTAGATTTAATGCTTGAAAGATTTTTCTGAGACCTGCAAGGCCTGAAGGGAATTTTTGAATGCATTAAATCTTACCTAAGTATGATAATTTTCAACCTAGAATAGGATGTATGCAGCTATACTAATTGCTTTATAAGTCAGTCGCTGTCTTTTAATGTTAGTTTTGATAATCAACTGTTGTAGCAGTCATCGGTTGCTATAGTGATATGATCATACTGCTGTGTATGCATTACATTTAGCTGTGCGCGCTTATGCTAATATTCTTCTGCAGTACACAGCTAGTGAGATGTTACATGTCAGTTCGGATACGATGAATAACTATTTTATTGTGTTTGAAGAACTTGTAATGCTATTTTGATAGACATTCATCAGAGAAATAATTATTAAAGCATTTGAGAGAATACAGTATGCCCTAATCACTTTTTGGTCGGTGCAGACAGGTAAAATCTTACCTAGCTGGCCTCTGCGGCCTGTTGCCTAGGCCTACATCTAATTTCGTTCCTTATTGAGTATTTTCAAATAGGTCTACAATATTCCTATTAAATGTTTATTCTTTAGTTGATTAGGGTCCATTAATTCAAGGCATTTCTTAATTTTTCATACCTACTATTGAATTTGAAGTTACTTTCTTTGGGTTCTAATCAACCTTGTTTTACGAGAGGAATTTAAAAAAATTAACCTACCACTCTTGTCAACAAATTACCCTAGCCTAGAATTTATCGCGGTGCGTAATATGTACAAAAGTTGAGTTTTGCACACGAACCTAAAAAAAATCAAGTCAAGCCTACACAATGTGAAAAATTATTGTACTGTCGGGGATAGGCAAATAATGTTAGGAGTTGCAGTGATGACGTCATGATTGTTTTGAAATGTAATTGACTGTACTATCAACACTCTCATGATTATGTCATACATTGTATATATGTTCCATGTTTATTTTGAACCTCATTCCCAAGCTGGAGTGCTCATGTTCATATTTTAGTTTTCCCCCTTTTCTTTACAGTTTATGGAGAAGCATCAACATCAGAAAGAGAAAAGTTAGACCAAGGTTTGTACTTATTAAAACGTACCATTGTTAGTCATCAGCACAAAGTACACATAAAATAATAGCACCAGTATCTATTTTTACTTGTGGATGGACATAAAATTCTCATTTAAGGCAAGTAAATTGGCAATCTGGAATTCAAGTTATAACCTTGCAGTTGAAGCCTAAATTTTGTCATTTTATTGTTGCAAATGAAACATACAAACTATTGATAAGAAATAAGGTCGAATTTGTACATTATAATTTTTTGGTCATAAGCATAAGATATTTGTGATTTCATGTTATTTCATTAATAAAATAATGTTAGTGCAAAATTATATAATGGATTTCATTTTTCTAATTTACAGAAATTTCTGGAGATGATTTTAGGATTCTTAAGACCTTCTACTTATTATTATTCTGATATAGTATGTTGATTAATCAGTAACTGCAGTCTTGCAATGCCTACATCATGCAAGATTTATTTTCTTTTATTGCAAATTGAGTGGATTTTCACTATAAATTACCATTATTGATGTCAACTGGGGATAAAGTTTTGTCAACTAAATAATATAATAATAATAATTTTGGATTTATATAGCGCCTCACGTTGACACAACCTCGAAGCGCTTGAACATTATTACCCCCGGATCACTGGATCAAGCACATATGGAACACACACTCAAGCCCCATAGGGGAATTCCATAATTTTGCAGGAGCGCAGGCTGTGTTTGAACCTACCAGGTACCCACTTGTACTCCTGGGTGGAGAGAGACAACCGTAGATAAAGTGCCTTGCCCAAGGACACAAGCGACTTGCACAGCGAGAGTTTCGAACCCCCGACCTCAAGGTTGGGAGTCCAAACCATAACCGATGCACCAACCACTTCTACAATAAATATCCTTCAACCTGAACCTATGTATGATTATATTAAAAATATACTAAGCAAAATATAAATATTTTTCTTTTATGTATATGTTTGATTTCCAAGACTTATGGAACCAAAACATATGATTTCAATGTATTGACTATAAATTTTTAATCTCTTTATTTATGACAATATTTATTGTTGCCTTGTGATTTTATGAACCTGTACTATAGTTTGTATGTTTATAATTTTGTATTTTTTGTGTAGTCTGAGGAAAGAGCGCAAAATGTGTTTGTTGAAGCTAATTGGCTGTTCTCTTTCCTGGCATATATATCTAACAAATAAATCCTAATCTCAGCAGTTGAAGACAAAATCATTTTATTGTCACAAAATTAAGCATTAAGATTATTTTTGAGAGATTACGTCAAAGTTCATGCTAGTAACCACACATAGAGATCTGTGTTAAATAATTTGTTAATTTTGTACAGTATAATCTGTTTTGAAATGTAATTGACCTATGTAATGTACTCTTGACACTTTCCTGATCATTTCATACATTGTACATATGTTCCATTCTTGTGCCACATTGATAATATATAATTTTTACATCAGGTGCAGACATTGGCATCACATTTTTATTTTGGACCTCATTTCACAGACTATGCTCTAATAATAATATAGTTATGCTCATGTTCATATTTTCACTTTTCCTTTTTTTTTTATAGGCAATGGAGAAGCATCCACATCAAAAAGACCAAAGTTAGACGAAGGTTTGTAATATTAATCATGGTTAAGGACCCACTCATACAAATGATTCTCTAAAATAGTAATTGTGATGATAAGTTATTTCTAACTGAATATCTGTATAATGGTAATACAGTGAAATTATTTTCCCCATCAACAGGACCCTTTCTCATCTGCGATTTTGCGGGAAACTGCATCTCTTAGCACTATATGGCCAACAACTATTTGGGGACTAACGTTCTTTTTTGGTCACAAAGGTGTTGCCTGTAGGGGGTCTACTGTATATTCTGTAGACCTAGCACCCAAGCTGCAATTCTTTTCAGTGTTTACTCTGTCCTGTGAGTGCTTGTTATGCGGCCCACGAGAACAAGCTGGCCTAGCGCGATAGCATGACAGAACTCTGCTGCCTGTAGTGTGTAGTTCCATATACATCAAGGGTAACTTTGTTAGGCCAAGAAGCCATGTACAGTGCCGTAATGCCTATGCGCTCCCATGCGACAGTCCGCAGGGCCCTACCCATAGGTTCCTCGATCTATCCTGACCAAAAAGTTCTTTGTTGACACATAACACCATAATGTGTATCTGAAGTCGACTGTAGGGCATATATCAGAGTATATCCAGTGGCGGATTAATGGAGGGGCCCTGTCGGCCCAGGACCACACAAAATTTGTCAACTAATTTTTAAAATGGAGACAAAAAAATTATATTCACAATATTTAAGTCTGTGAGTGCCATTTTTGGTCATTTGGACATGCCATAATTATACATTTTCTTATTTCAGCCCAACCAGGGCAACAGCGTAATGTGTTTCTGAAATCGACTGTAGGACATACAGTATATCATTTATACCCAGTGGCGGAATAAAGAGGTGGTAGTTGGTGGGGGGGGGGGGAGTCCTGTCCTCCCGCTGCCCCACTAAATTTGTCAAAATATGTTTTCTGATGGAGATAAAAAAAAAATTATTCACAATTTTATGTCTGTGAGTGTAGCCTGGTTGTAAAACTGCTGAAATGAATTTTAGCGGGAAAAAAGTAAAGGAAAATTAATTTTTGGTTTTTCTGAATCACCATACCCTATAGTGTCTCAGAAAAAAATCCCCATGCCTAGGGCTTGGGCAATTTTTTTTACAGCACTTTGAAATTTTGGCCTAAAATACCCTATTTTAAACTATTTAAAATGGGGGTAGGGGAAATAACTTTATGTTTTTGGTCACTTTTACATATACTGTGGATATGAAATGTATCAAAAACTTGGTTATATAGTTACTCGTCACTCTCATTAAAAAATTTGATCGGAATGATGATGATGTTTTTAATGTAAAAATAATTTTATTGTTAAAGTACAATACAATCTCAATACAATGTTATACATACAGGAATAAAATAAAACATATATATATATATATATATATAATTGATGAACTACTACAAAGTTAACCCAACGAAAAAACGAAATAGTGAAATTTTGCTTTAAAATACCAATTTTTGGATCGGGGTATGGGAAACATGTTTTTGTTTTTAGTCACTTTTAGGGTTTGTTTTTTTTTCTGTAAAAACTGACAGGACCTTAGTTAAATACTTACCATTATACCCATTATAGTCGTTCAGTGGTGGCCCCAGGGAGTCTGATAGGGTGGGTCCAAACACAGCGCCAACTAGACCCTCGGTCAGAGTCACGGAATAAAAATCTCTGGGCTTATGGGAGAGTTTTTTTTTAGCTTAGTATGGCCCAAAATTTTGCTAAGCCAAAATATTAGGGATTGGCAACCAAATTAATGTTTTATGGATAAGCAAATCATTATTTGTGGTGTGGCAACCTCGTCGTGGCATCGTACAATGGGAGTCTATGCCTGTCTGATGGGAATTCCCCACCTGCCAAGCAAATTTGGAATGGTGATGTCAACACACTAAATTCCAAGACTACTACAATCAAAATTAAAGGAAATGTTTACCTATTTAAATTTAACCTTTCTACACTACATTTTTCATCATCATCATTATTATACTATTATGTTGTTACTTTATAATATTATTAATATAGTACTCTATATAATTATTCTTATGCATTTCAAAAAAAATTTTAGTTTATAATTCACATTAATATTAGCGTTAGTACTGTTATTATCATCATCATCATCATCTTCCTCATTGTCATCCCCATCCTCATTATAATCCCCATTATAAGGAGGATGTTGATCATGAGGAGAAGAAAGATGATGAGGATGATAGTGAGGAAGAAGATGATGGTGATTATGATTGATGACAATGGTTGTTGATGATAATGACTGTGATGATGGTGATGAGAATGATAGAAAATGATTGATGAGAATGATGATGATGATGATGATGGTGGTGATGATGATGATGATGATGATGAATGATGAATGATGAGAATCATCCCTCTCATCCTCATCCTCATCTTCATTCTCGTCATCCTCCTCCTCATCATCATCCTCATGATGATGGTGGTGACTGATGATGAAGAGAATAATGATGAAAATTATGATGGTAATGTTGATGCTGATGACAGTAATCAGGAAGATGATGAGGATGACGATAATAATGAGGGTGATGGTAATGATGATTATGATTATGGTGATGAAGATAAGAATGATGATGAGGAGGATGAGGATGATGCAGTTGATGAGGAGAAAGAAGGTGATGAAGTAGATGATGATTGATGATGGATGATTATGAGGAAGAAAATGATGCTGATAAGGATGGTGAGGATAATGATGATAATAAGGAAAATTAGGTTGATGAGTTTGATGATAATGAAGATAAGGATGATGATGATTATGATTGATGAGGATGATCGTGATAATGATGAGGATAATTGATAAGAATGATGTTGATGAGGTTAATGATGAAGAATGAGAAATTTAATTTTAATTTAGCTTTAATTTAATTTTAATTTATTTTAATTTAATTTAATTTAATTTAATTTTTAATTTTAATTTAATTTAATTTTGATTTTTATTCTGCAAAATTTTTAGAAAAAAATGCATATGCATTACTCTATTTATTATTAACAACGGAAAAATATTGGCATAAATTTTAGTTTTACGCAAAAGAATAAAAAAAAAGAGAAATACAGACTATTTCTCATAGGAGATTGCCATTTTCTCTACGAATTCTTCGTTACTAGGCAAATTCAGAGGTAGATCGCATCCGCTGGAATGCTCTCGCTTTTATGTATACTTTATACAGTCAATAAAGTGTGCCCTCTCTGTTTTCAGTACTTCGCATCTCGCACACTGCAATCGATCGAGTAGGCCTAAAATATGTTTGTTTAACTGTCAAAATCTCGGTCAGAATAATTTTTTTAACAGATTTGAAATAATTCCTATGAAATACTATATTTCACAAGTGTCAATACTAGCAACGGAAAATATCATGTCGGGCATTTTTATGTGTAATAACAGGACCTAAATCGAGGTAAGGCTAACAGTAGGCTAATGTTTTCGGGGCGTACTATATTTCTTCGCAGACCTATCGCAAAATCAAACATGAAAAATTCGCATTTATTTTTTGTGTGGAACACAAAAAATCAAATTTCAGTCTTATTTTACGTTTTTTTTCATGTTTAGGAATGTCTAAATTCAGTAAAAAAAAATTTCATGTTACATTTATATATCTTTATATATAAACATCAGATTAACTGAAATCTTGCCGAGAATTAGGCTTTAAAGCTTAATTGTATTTATATGACGGGTTATTCCCTATACATAAATTCCATAAGACATTTATTTTATAATTACTGTACGTATCTTACAATACAAAGAACACCTTGCCCTGGCCATTCTAATTTATTCAATGAACAATTTGTGATATGGTTGACGATTTGTGATATGGTTGAGAATCCCTGACTTAGACCTAAACTTAAATATGCTAGAAATTACATGGTATTATAACTTTGTTAGACTGAAAAATTATTACAGTACAGTATAAAGATTTGCAGGGCTGCCAAATACTTAATGTTAGTGCCAGCTGTTATCATTTACCAACAATATATAATCAAAATTATGTCTTATTATAAAGCATTTGAAGGTAATGAATGACTACAACCATTTCCTCTATTCAGAAAGTGTCAGAAGCAATTATGCATCTTTATTAAATGATACAATGGGTACTGGGTGCAACACAGTCTTTGCCCTCTTTTTTTTTCATCCTCAGATGGACACAAATTTAAAAAAAAAAAAAAAAAAAATGTTATCATGTGATTGAACATGGATAAAATAAGTACATCTATCTATTGCGCAGTCACCTGATGCCTTCATATCTAATAATAATGATAATGCTTCTTAGTACTTTTGTTGTTTTTACATACATTTAATGCTTTCGAATTTTTCTATGGTGCAATACCAGAGATTGAGACACGAATTTATCAGTGTGTAAACATCTATTGTGTGTATTTTGTAAAGGTGCTTGTACTGATCTCGATCATGTGGCTTTACCTGACTTTTTAAAGAGGGGAAAACCTTGAATTTTGAAGAACTTTAAAAGTCATTAAAAGACATTTCAGAATTCAGGTAACTCATCTCCCGCCATCTAGAAACCGAAATTTTTCCGGGGAACCCGGACCCTTTATCTTTGGAGTTCATTGATTAATTGAATCATTTTCAAGGGGAAGGGGGGGAACCTTGAATTTTGAAGAATTTAAAAGTCATTAAAAGACAACACAGAAGTCGGGGAAAGCTCATTTCCCGCCACCTAGGGATCAAAATTTTCCCATGGAAGAACCACAGGACCTCCCCACCCCCACCTTTCTTTTTGGGATTTATCGATTCATGGAAAAACTACGTATGCAACTTACTCAATCTTTTTTTATGCATGTATACACACATAAGGCCTACTTACTGTAATAACAATGGGGAAAAAATTATCTGACCGTTTTCAAGAGTGGAAAACCTTGAATTTTGAAGAACTTAATTACTTTTAAGTTCTTCAAAATTCAAGGTGTTCCCCTCTTGAAAATTATTATAATGAATCAATGAACCCAGGGAAAGGGATGTTCGAGTTCTTCCCGGGAAAATGTTGATTTCTAAATGGTGAACAGTGAGATTTTCTGACTTCTGAAGTATTTTTTAATGACTTTAATTTAAAAGACACCTCAGAAGTCAGGAAAGCTCATTTCCCGCCTTCTAGGAATCAAAATTTTCCTGGGGAAGAACCTCCGGACCCCCCTTTCTTTTTGGGATTCATCGATTCATGGACAATTCGTATGCAACTACTCATTTTTTTTAAATTGTTATATATGTATACACACATAAGCCCTATTTACTGTAATAACAATGGGAAAAAATTATCAGACCGTTTTCAAGATGCGAAAACCTTGAATTTTGAAGAACATAAAAGTAATTAAAAGACACCTCAGAAGTCGGGAAAGCTCATTGCCCGCCATCTAGAAATCGAAATTTTCCCTGGGGAGGAATGTTGACCCCACCACCTAGATTTGATTCCAGATCTGCATGATTCATATTCCCATTCATCTTATAAACAGTGGCGTAACAGGCGTGTTCCCGCATTTTTCATGTTAAAGCTTGTGCTTGCTCCCCTTTGCCTTCTAAGTTATAACACATAGTCCCAAACTCAAGAAAGAAAATTCAAGATAGATCGTTTTACCTATAGATTAAAGAAGGGCCTGTTGAAGTTGAAAGAATATGTTTGTAATAAATAAAGCCATATATATAACATAAGAGCATTTCTTGTTGAGGTAGGCCAATTTTCTCTAAAAATTGCACAATTAGGGAGTTTTGATCAATTCCGACGAAATTATAATTAAAAACACAAAACTTTTTCGCGCGCTTCGCGCGCATTTCTTAGGGATAAAGCTTGTGCTTGCCCTCCTTTGCCTTCTAAGTTATTTAAAAACATAATAGTCCCAAAACTTGAGAAAGAGAATTTAAGATAGATCGTTTTACCTAAAAGAAGGGCTTCAATGTGTAATGATGGTAAAAGAATAGGCCTATGAATTGTAATAAATAAAACCACGATGAAAATGCTTATATTTAGTTTCAAACACACGCGTGTGTCCTATATTAGTATTAAAATAAGCCATGTCGTATTGTTTTCTATATGGGGGGGGGGGTATCACACCAAGTCATAAATTACTAACCGGGAAAATTATTACCTTTGCGCCTGTTACGCGCCTGCTTATTAGTGGGGGCCCCCCACTTTGAAAAACGTTCCGCCGGCCCTGCTCTAGGTTGGTGGATGAAATGCTTTCCTTTCAATCAAAATTTCCTGCTAACATTTTTTGTTTCAAAACTACAGTAACACCACCTTAATTCAATTAGCAACATGGTTAGACTTTAAGAAGTCATCTTTGTCCTCTAAAAGAAATAATAATAATGGTAGCCTTGTAGTGCACATCATGCTAAGACCTCTATGCGCACTTCATCTTATTATTACCCCGGCGGTCTTTGGATTAAACACTTATGAAGCACAAACTGAGTATTCCATAATGTTGCAGCAGCAAATAAGTGTATTTGGCACTTGTACTGTACCCCTGTGTTTTGAGAAGCAGTGCAGACAAATTGCCTTACTAAAGGAAACATGCAAAATGTAGCATATGTCTTATATATAAGACAAAAACAGTGGTCAGAAATAAAATGAAAAACAGCAGACATTATTTCCTAGGGTTACCAAAGAAGGCCTTAAAATATATAAGAAATATGTGATGTGAAAATAAACAATTAGCAAATGATGAGCAAGTAAGAATAGGATATTATATAGACTGTATTTGAAGTATGTCTTGTTATTGTGTGGGAAAATTCCATGGTATTTGAATGAAGATTTACATAGCATTTTTACTGAACATTATTTAGAGTGAATACCGTAAAACCTTGAATTAAAGCCCAATGGACTTAAAATCAAGATGAAGCCCATCTTAAATTAAAATCGAGGTCCCCGTCTTTAGTTTGCAAAATTAGTCTCATTTTCAAGAAAGCACTGACTACTTTGAGATAGTACAGTACATACATTCTACATGAACTTAAAAAAACAAAATAAATTAAAAACAAGTTTGGTTTATACAGTAGTTAGGTGATTTAATGCCAGTTTTGAAAGCTCCTAGTACTAATGATATTACATAATAATAAATATCTATGTTTGCATAGTCAAAAAATAAATGTATAATTGTTGTTTGATTTATTCTATTCCAGATATAACTATCCGATATTTCTTGTCAGAAAGGCTGAAAGAACTGTATCAGAATGTGAACCGGATGACACCAGCAATTTGGCATAAAGATCATAAAGTAGATATTGCAGAAGTATTCACTGAACTCATCTTATTGCAATCTAAAAAAGATGATGAAGAAACTCAAGCCAAGTCAACATCTGCAAAAAAGAAAGGTACACCCACATCATTGGCAGAGGTATTGGATGTTATTAAATTAACAGATTCATGTAGGGTATTAATAACAGGACAAGGGGGAATGGGTAAGACCACGCTTCTTAGATATATTGCTTATCAGTGGGCTACTGATGGTGCCGATAATGCCTTTGCTAATAAATTATTGTTTTTGATAAATATAAGAGACATTAAAGCAAATGAAGAGTTCTCAGACATATTTATGAGAAAAATTGATTTAAAAGCATTAATTGTTAAGAATAATTTGACATCGGATTCACTCAAAGCTTTTTTTATCAACCATGCTGATGAAATAGTTATTTTGTTAGATGGATATGATGAATTGAAAAAAGATGCTAAAGATCCAATAGATGTATTTGACAGAAGTGAATTGAGAGAAAGCACTGTGTTGATATCATCTAGACCAGACAACATTGTTCAACTGGTTGAGTGCTGTGATGTGCATATTCTAGTAAAGGGATTTAGTCCAAAAAACATAAAGAATTACATCTCTAATCATTTTTGCTTCATCGGTGAAGTTGAAATGGGTAGGTCTCTAATTGAGGAGCTTGAACTTGATGTGATTTATGATAAGGATGATGATGATAATGGTGGTGATGATTATGATTATGATTATCATTATCATTATGACGGCGGCGGCAGCGCCAGCGACGATGACGGCCGAGGCGACGGCGGCCGAGACGGCGGCCGAGGTGGCGGCCGAGGT
>NW_022748202.1:1402192-1425034 GCF_011630105.1 Anneissia japonica | reverse complement strand
TGGCGGTCGCGGCGGCGGCCGAGGTGGCGGCCGAGGCGGGGGCCGAGGCTGCGACGACGACGACGGCGACAATAATGATAGTGGTTTTTATGGTGGTAATCACAAGGAAGCATTTAAATTGTGCTCATCTCCATTGTTATTACTTAAAATTTGTACTATATGGAGACACAAACATAATCTACCCACCGATTTGTCAGATCTTTTCAGGGAATTGTTTTGCTGCATTTTAAATCAGTATCAAAATAGGAGTGGTAATAAAACTTCTATTGCCCAATTTGAGAGAATTCCAAAGGATTATAGACAAGCAATGCTAATGTTAGGAGAATGTATGTATGAAGGTCTGAAGCTAAATAGACTGTCTATTGACAAGTATGATTTTTCAGAGATAGCAAATAATGAAAAGTTAGTACATTTAGCGCTGGAACTTGGATTTGTTTATGAAGACAGCCCTGTTCACCCAGGTGATTTAAGGGAAATGAAAACACCCCCACACAAGTTAATTTCAGAGTCACTAGCAGGATTTTACCTTTCTGAAAAAATCAAAAAAGAAAATTTGAAAGTTGATGAATATAAGGTGATAAGATCTAACCAATATTTACATATGACAAGATTATTTACAATTGGATTTCTTGGTGCTGATGCCAGTGAATTGCTCAAGCATTGGTTGGATAACAGAGCGCCAAATTATTTCTCAATAGCACAAAGTTTTGTACATGTAAAGGAGGAGTATGGAGACCATGTACTAAAGGAATTAGATAAACATATGTCTGCTGAAATGAAAACGTGCTGTAAGGAGATGTGTGAATTATTTATAAGTGAGTTTAAATTTGAAAAAGATGAAATAAATGGGCAGTTATTTAAACTTATGAAAATAATTTCAATTAAATATCCGACTAATGTTGAAGATATTGAAAAAACAGCAATTTCTTTGATAGATACATCTAGTGAGAAGTCTTTAACAACTTCTTGTCGTAATTTTGTACTAACCTCAGTTGTAATACAAAGAACACCAACAAAAGATTTGTTACAATATATTTCAAATTGGAGAGAAGAGGAATTCAGTATTCTTTCTGCTGAGATGAAAAATCTAGATATGAAATATAATCACAATTCCATTATTTTAGATTTTGAATTTAATTCATTATTTTTGATTCATTTCCTAAAAAATGCAAGTGAACTATCTGACTTATCATTTACCTGCCATATGACATCTATGATATTTAATGTTGTCATTAATGAGTTACACAAAAGTCAAGTGCAGTTGAAATTAAGAAAACTTGATATCAGCTGTGTTGATCTACATAATATTCGTGGGCCATTAGTAGGAAAACTATTCAAAATAGCTCCTCAATTAAAAGACCTAAATGTAACTAGGTGTAGGTTATCATGTGATTTTGTGACTTCATTGATCACAGAATGTCAAACCAGTGCAGCATCGAAAGACATTTTCCTTGCATTAGAGGGAAATGACCTTTCAGATATTAATGGTAAGTTACTTGCAGATTTATTGAAGTATGTTGAGTCTTTTGTCTTTAAATGGAGGAGTTATTCTTTTACAGCTGATAACCTAGAAAGTCTGGTTGAATCACTAGGTCAAAATGAGACATTAAATTGGACAAGGTTAGATTTGAGCAAGACTGACCTATCTTCAATCAGTGGAACAAAATTAGCATGTCTTTTTAAGTACTCCCCAGACTTGATCAGTATTGACATGAGTAATTGCAGTTTATCAGGCACTATTGTTAATGCAGTGATGGAGGAATGTGGTAGGATGAATGTAGCATTGAAAAAAGACATGCTTAAATTAGAGAAAAATGACCTTTCAGATATTAATGGTAAGATACTTGCAGATTTATTGAAGTATGTTAGGTCTTATTTCTTTGAATGGAGGAGTTATTCTTTTACAGCTGATAACCTAGAAAGTCTGGTTGAATCACTAGGTCAAAATGAGACATTAAATTTGACATGGGTAGATTTGAGTGGGACAGACCTATCTTCAATCAGTGGAACAACATTAGCTTGTCTTTTTAAGTACTCCCCAGACTTGATCAGTATTGACATGAGTAATTGCAGTTTATCAGGCAATATTGTTAATGCAATGATGGAGGAATGTGGTAGGATGAATGTAGCATTGAAAAAAGACATGCTTAAATTAGAGAAAAATGACCTTTCAGATATTAATGGTAAGATACTTGCAGATTTATTGAAGTATGTTAGGTCTCATGTCTTTGAATGGAGGAGTTATTCTTTTACAGCTGATAACCTAGAAAGTCTGGTTGAATCACTAGGTCAAAATGAGACATTAAATTGGACAAGGGTAGATTTGAGTGGGACAGACCTATCTTCAATCAGTGGAACAACATTAGCTTGTCTTTTTAAGTACTCCCCAGACTTGATCAGTATTGACATGAGTAATTGCAGTTTATCAGGCAATATTGTTAATGCAGTGATGGAGGAATGTGGTAGGATGAACGTAGCATTGAAAGACAACATGCTTAGTTTAGAGGGAAATGAAATTTCAGGTATTAATGATAAATTACTTGGACAGTTGGTGAGGGTAACGAGACATTGAATTGGAAAAGGGTAGATTTGAGAAGGATTAACGTATCGTCAATCCGTAGAAGAACATTAGCCTGTCTTTTTAAAGGCTTAGTCAGAGAGCGTCATACGACGCAGCCCAACACGATTTGTTGTCGCGTCGGATCTGTGTGAGTTAACGCAAACACGATGGTTTGCATCTGGGCAGTCGCGTTGTATTATACTAAACATTTAATATTTCTCACGACGACTCAAGACTGTCCCCGATGATGACTCTCGTCGGGCTGGGTTGTACGACGCTGTCTGAGTTGGCCTTAAGTTCTCCCACGGCACACCTGATCCATCGATTGACATGAGTTTTTGATACTTCATATTCATAGTTAGTAAGGGTAATTGATGAGTCTTATGACTTTGAATGGATGACAGTGGTCCCAAGTCTTGCGGTAGTTTCTCGGAAATCAGGATGGCCTCCCGCAAGCAAGCAAGAATATCCAGGAAAATAACTCATCTCTTGCAAGTTCATGTGCAGGTTTTCACTACCTTCTTATCAATTGTCTTAAGTCAGTTTTAGTGGGTATCACCTGTGCAGCAAAACGAAAATAAATATATTGAGGAAACTCATTTAACAAAATCTCCTGGAAGGAATTTCTTCCCACCTGGGATCCCTAGGATGAAATACTTAACAGCTTATAATCTAGAAAGTTTAACCAATAGGTTAAAATGGGCATTGAATTGGCTAAATCAGGTTTGATTAGGAAACCTATCTTCAATGAGTGGAAAAACATCAACTCCTGAGGCTGATTCCTGTTGCAGTTTATCAGACGGTATTGTCTATGAAATGTTAGTGGAATGTCAGACCTCTCATCAGTAGCTATGTCTTCAACTTTCCATAGTACCTAATAATAATATTTCGTAGCACCTAATAATATGCTGTGAGTGCAAGTATGGGTTGCCCAAAATTTCAGGTACAGTATTATAATAGCTGTTAAAACTGGACCTTTTTATGGGTAACCTTTCTTGGGTTTTACAATAATTTATCAGTAGTCCGACAAATGAGTGGTCTATAGTTAAGGACAATGTAGCCAAATGTCCTGATGGAAAAATATTTTTTCTGGACATTAGAAAATGTGTGGACCTATGAATTTCTTGATCTAGGATTAAGTGATACATTTCAGTAGTGTCTTTGTCTATTTCCGTAAAACATGCATAATTATGTAAAATTGCCGAAGTAACTACAGACGTTCCATAGATTTGAGAATTGTACAATGTGCTAGAATGAATATAGTATTGAAAAATAATGTTAGTCTGGAAGGCAAATGACCTTATATACATTAGGAGGGAGGGGTTGGCAGTTTATATATGAAAGTATTTTTGTATTCGCATGAAAATAATCGATCTTAAGCTTTATCAAATTTTATATGAAAAATAGATGTGATATGCCCATATTTGTGTGTATTATGACATCATCATGCCCATATATGGACACATCACACAAATTTTTCACATAAAATGTGGTAGTGTGGAGAGACAGTGGCGTATCTAGGGGTGTGTGGGGCGCACGCCCCTTCGAAAATTACTGGTGCCCCCAAAAAATCATGGTCAAATTGTTAAAAATCGCCCCCCTCAATTGATTATCGAACTCCTCCACATCACCTTCACTTCCCCCCTATCAGCACCCCCACTTCAAGACTCCTAGATATGCCACCGTGCATTAGTTTACCTCCAGAGAATTGATCATACTGTTGTTATTGTAGAAAAGACATGTGGTTAAAGTAATTCATCTGTTTAATAATTTTATATTTTGTGTATATTAAATACTGTAGTGTTATTAAGTGACATATAAAGCAAACAAAACTAACATTGTTGAAGTACAGTAGTTCATTATCCAACATCTAACAGACATTAGAGGATGTAATTATATTTTGGTTTTGCTGGTTATTATGCTGGTTTTCATGTACCTTAAGTTTATTATTAGCAACCAGAACCAAATTTTTTATGTATTGTATTATGTATTACAACAATAAAGTTTTCTTGTATTTTATATATCAAATCACCACTGAATACAGTAAATTGATTTTTTAGTTTGGTGAAATTATTATGGTGTTATTTAATGCATTTGGTTTTTAATCCTTAAAATTTGATTGTTTAGTAAGGCATGCTTTAATTGTATTGTATTGATTTTCCCCAGAAAACTTTGCTGGGAATTCCCTGATCCCCTGCTAGCTCCGCCCATGCCTACACCCACCCTTTCTCCAACCCATGTTCCTACTTTGATGTTGTCATTTTTAAGCACAGTTGCCTAGATATAACCCTCTGATATTAAAATTGAACATGTTTTTTTACAATTATAATACTTAAAAATATTTCTACAAACATGGTATATGACATTGGTGCAATATTGGGGCACAACTTCCAATTTTTTGGTTTGACAAGACTTAAACTAAACTTAATTATTTTTTTTTTCGGTTTAGCATGAATCGGCAACCCTCAGAAACGTTTTGATGAACCAAATTGTCCAAACTTGAGTCAAAACTTGAACTGAATTGAGTCTTCACACATTTTTGAGAACCAGGGCTTTAACTTCTGCATTTTAAACATCTTATAAGCCAACAAGATTTCTACCTTAATATTACAATACTGTGTAATTGATAATGCAAACAGTGTAGATGTTGAGGTTGCGTTTTGTATCACTTGTGTCTCAAAATTGTGTAAACAGATTTTTTATGATACAGTATATTAGGACAAAACTTAGCCTTCAGATTACTATACTTTGTAAAAACTGTTATGTTTGATTGACTGTTGAAATATACGATCAGATAGTCATGTCATGCACCATTTATTTGCATAAACAGTGTAGATATTGAGGTTGCGTTTTGTATCAATTGTGTCTCAAAATTGTGTAAACAGATTTTTTATAGTACAGTATATTGGAACAAAACTTAGCCTTTAGATTACCATACTTTGTAAAATTATGTTTGAATGACTGTTGAAATATACGATCAGAAAGTCATGTCATGCACCATTTATTTGCAATTCTTCAATAAAGTTCCAATTCAAGAACTTGTGTGTCAATGTACATTTTATAAAGATTATGTTAAATGGCAGAAGGGATAGAAGATAGAGGGGCTTTTAAAATTGTCTGAAGGTATAAGTTCTATTCAGTTGAGTTCCAACTTTAAACTTCTGTTTCAGATGATTTCTGTTATTTTGAATGAACAATAATTTTTTCTTGAATCTTGAATCCTGACTGTGTGTATATGTTTCAACATACACAGTGGCAAATTGAAAGGTGGGGGGGGGGGGGAAAGGGGGGGGGGGGGGGGGGGGGGGGGTGTGGCGCAGCCAGACTGGCCTCCTCCTAAATTTTTCAAAATTATCAAAAATTGGAGAAAGAAGAAAATTATTTTCAAATTTCAAGTATGAGAGTACCAGTTCCGGCCATCTAGAGGTGCCATAACCATAAATTTTCTTACATACATACATTTAATCTTGTTTAATAATTTTATATATTCTGCAAATTTCCTATCTATAAACAGTACAGTACTTTAGTACTTATAGTTGCTGCACCCAAAACCCTCTATCAGGGTGCAGGAGCAGGGGTGGCGCCAGGACCTGCCCAACGGAGGGGCTAAAGGCCCCGACGGGGGGGGGGGCTAGTGGAGCGAATCGAGTCTCACTTGGCTGGGGTCCAGGGGCGAAGCCCCCTGGAAGCCACGGTTATTTGATGAATTATGGCGAATTTTTATTACTTATTTGATAGGCATCAAGTTACTATAATATGACTTCATGTAGGCTATGCTTTCTAATGTTGACATTAGCTTCCAAAACCAAAACATTTGAATAAAGCAAGAAACAAAGAGTATGCAATGTAACCATCTAATTTATTTTCAAATCCTCATTCTTGAAAGTGAAATTCTATATTTTGGAAATTTTGCATGAAATCTGTCAACCACGTTGTCATGGTCGAGGTTCCTGTATTCCAACCATCATGAGGCTATCTAAATGAGCATTTGTCATAACAGAACGCAAATTATTTTTAATTAGTCTCATTGAATTATTATTATTATTATTATTATTATTATTGTTATTGTGGTTGTTGTTGTGATGAAAAGTTAACACAAACGATATGGTGGCTAAACGAATATTACATGTAAATATTTTTTTTTATTTGTTTGTTCCCCGACAAAATTCATCGTCTTCCCCGACGGGGGGGGGGCTATAGCCTCCCCCAGGCCCCCCTCTGGCGCCACCCCTGTGCAGGAGAAGTACATTTTGTTGGAGAGAGAAAAGAAATGCATTTTTTACAGCTTAAAACTGTCATCTTAGAGGCGTTCTGAGAAGCCCCGCCCACTTTTGTGCTCATAAGTATGATATTGGCCCTCTTTTCGGGTCATTTCCATGTCTCTCCTCCCCAATCCTCCCCAGTTTTGAGTCTAAGAGTGCCATTTCCGGTCATCTAGAGATGCCACAATCATGAATTTTCTTGCCACAGCCCCAACCATGGTGGGACAAGGTAGTGTAGACTGTCCATCTGTGAAAGTCCCTCTTTGGGCACCATCTATTTCAAATTCCTGGATCCGCCACTAAAAATACCAGCAACTGTGAACAGCAGACTCCTGAAAAGCATAATGTACAATATATGGGTCAACTGAGGGACTGAATCGCATGTGAAAACATTATCATCAAATAATGCATAAACTCATGGCTTTAAAGATACAGTACAGTACTAGGTCTTTAAACATAAAAACTCTTCTAACAAATCCTTCACTTTTAGTGATGCTATACATATTCAGATATAATGAATGGAAAAACCAGTATGTTGCAAAAAAAAAAAAAAAGGAAAAAAAAAATCAACACTCAAAATCAAGTGGAAGGACAGGCATTCTACAGTGGACCTTTTTGGAGTGTTATAAAACTTGACAACAGAACAGGACAAGGAATACGCGCGTCTCTTACATACCCGTACGTCTTGCAGGGGCGGATCCATTAGGGGGTTACGGGAGGGGTGGCGCCAGGATTTGCCCGACGTGGGGGGGGGGGCGAGGTCCCACGAGGAGGCCGATGCCCCACGAGGAGGCCGATGCCCCACGAGGAGGCCGATGCCCCCGACGAGGGGTCAGATTTCCCCGACGAAAGCAACATGGGCGTGGTCGAGCTTCCATTAAAAGGTTTGGAAAGTGGTCCAGGGGCGAAACCCCCAAGAATTTTAACAATTTAGGGGTATCAAAGGCTTATTTAATCGATTTTAGAGTCTATTGTGGAACCTTAGCAACAATATCCAAGGGGCGGAGCTTAGTGAAAGGTCCCATGATTGCCTTCCTGTCTATCAAAGACGTTGATGAAGGCAATGCTGTCGGGTTAGATTTGATTGGTAATGATAAGAATAGCAATAATAACAGATAGGCTTGATATGAATGCAACGTCATGCAATAATAATTAGAAATAATTCTTTCAACAATTCAGAAATTCATTCAAACATTCATTCAGAAATTCAAAAACACATAATACTCGTAACAGGAAACTGTACAGGTTTGGATTACAGAATGATTATTTGAATTTATTTGGTTTAAATACATAAAATACATTTAAAATGTGAACAAACAAAAACGAATTATCTCATAAAATACATCAATAGAAACATAAAAACAGATGATGTCATGCAAGGGTTAACAAGAGAATGAAGAACCAAGAATAATTAGATAAAGTTTCACATAATTAGTGTAAATTTTCTGAACATTTAACTGGGACAGTTGAGACATCATTAATTAAAATCAGATATTATTTATATTCTGTGCATTTTAGAATTCAAGGTTATTCGATATTCTTGAAAGTTATAGCTAAACTCCCCCTAGATCTTGTAAAACCAGATGCACAATGATTCTTTTTCGCATAGGGCCTACTACATTTTACAATAAAAAAAATAATCCTTTTCAACTGGTAATAATGCAATTTTATTATTAGGCCTACATTAGCATTAATTTATTTTATTTTATAATTTAAAAGAAGAAGCCTCAAAATCCTGTGGATATTAAAGACAAAAAAACAACAAAGGAATGGCAATATGCACAGTAATCAATTAGAATTTGGGGTTGTCAGATGCATAAACCATTCCAAGTTTGTACAGATTTATTATGTCTTCCAAGCTTTCATCAATACTCAATAAACAAATATTTATTTCACAACCTTCGCCCCAATGGATGGATACCAGTGGCGGTTTCAAGGGGACCCAGATGGGCTGCCCGGACCTAGGGNNGCTGTCTTGATCAGCCCCCCCCCCCCCGCCTCCTTTTCGGACATTATGGACCCGCCCCTGTTTACAATTATTTTGCAAAACAGTCAAAATTGACTTGAATTAAATTTAAATTTATTAGCTTCTCCAACACACAAAACATTACAAAGAAAGCAAAAGAGTAAAACGATTAAAACAGTACCTAAAAGCAAACAGAGTGATGGAGAACGTTGTTCTAAAAGCTAGCAAATACTGGCTCATTTTCAATGGGCCAGGATCCGCTGAGATAAAAAAACAGCATTGTACCTAAAAGCAAACAGAGTGATGGAGAACGTTGTTCTAAAAGCTAGCAAATACTGGCTCATTTTCAATGGGCCAGGATCCGCTGAGATAAAAAAAACAGCATTGTCAAACACCAAACAAGTTTAAAATGGAGAAAAACAATTTAAAAAAAAAGGTAAAACATTCAAAGATAAAAACAATTGGAAAGATAAAAATTAAAAAGTTGAAAGGTTAAAATACTAGTGAGCAATCAAAAATTGGAACAATCAAATATATAAAAAGAAAAAAAGATTAAGTCAAAATCAATGACAAAATTGCACAAGAGTTTCTCCAATATGTTACTGATAAAGAATGAACTTGAGCCTTCTTTTTTCGCTATTTTTTATATGATATTTGAACTGAAATTTTCGAATAGGTCAAAATTTAGGATCATACTAGTAATCCAAAACTTTCCGAATTCGTAATCCAAAATTTTGAATTACAGGGCCCTCCGATTAAAGAACACTTTTGGGACCGGGGTTTTCATAGTTTTTAGCATCTTTGGTGTCTAATTAGAATAATAAAAATAAAAAAAACATTGTTAATTTGGGACCACAAAATAGTTCCCAAAAGAGGGGTCTTTCATTAGAAGGAGAGGCTGAGTAATCCAAGTAAAATTACGCATCACAGAATTTCAGACGATTTCATTACCCTTTCCTTTAGGCCTAATGAGGGCGTTTTCCATGAAAGGAAAACACGTTTCATATTGTACGTAAACATGATAGTTGTCTGTGCGTACGCCCAAAAACAGTGAATTAACCTTCATGAAAGTATCGGAATTAATTCTCGAAACTGCGGAACACATCATCCATATACAGGTATAAAACTAAACAACTGTTAAGTTTAGGCTTTTGAGTATATAATTAAGCAAGAAAACTGGTACGCCAGTGCAGTAGGCCTAGGATAGGACTGGGTCCAGGCATATCGCCTGCGTCAACTTGATAGGACCGTGTACTGCAAGCCGGTACGTGCTTTGCGATGATAGGAACTATAGGCCTAGGCCCCTAGCCTGGTTTGCACCGGTAAGTGGTAAGACATGAGGTCGGTTTCGAAAGATTTCGTAGAATGCCGTTCAACAATTTTTTTTCAGAATCAAGAGGAATGCACATTTAAAAAAAATTAAATCATGCTGGAAATTACAAATTTAAAATCTCAGCAGGGAGGTATAAAACAGGAAAAAAGCTCAATAAAGCAGACCTCACAGAAGTGGCTTTGTAAACTTGGTGCCCCTACTTTGTCCCTACAGTACCTAGATCACCAGTTTGATGTACCTACTTCAATTGTGAGGTGATTGTCTACATGTGTTTACAGCTGCTGTTATTAGGGAACTTTTGATTTATGTGACAATGTTACTGTAATGCACTTGTCAGTTGAAGTCCTGAACTCCCCGACCCCCCCCCCCCCCCCCGGACCCAGGCCTAGCGGGGACTTAGCCGGGGATGCAATTTTCAAAACAGTTACATGCACGTGAAAGTACCGGCAATGCGGGGCATCGTTTTAACGTACACCCGGCTAAGTCCCCGCCACTTACCGCTGTAGTCCTGGTAAAATGCTAATAAATGATTGGATGATAAGACCTACGAAGGTCTATTAGTCTAGGTCTAAATCAAAGAGCTAGGCAGGAGCTAGGCCAAGTAGATGAGCTTGCTTGATGGAAACACTACGCATGCATATCGCTGAAGCAGATTTCTATGGAAGTTTGGAAAAGTGTATAAAAAGGAGACAGATTGACAGATTGATCATATAAAAAGAAAATGATTGATTGAATAATAACTGATTGGTAGAATTTAATTATTCAATATCAAAACACAACTATGTGTACATCCCTGGCTCAGTCCCGACTGGTGCCCCGTTAGGACCTGGGTCCGGGAGGAGGGGGGCGGGGTAGGGACTACAATTGGATTCACTTATCCGTGACTGACATTCTCTGCACAAACTTCTCGCATGCGCTGATGGCTTCTTGCGATGTCATTACATTCTACGTCCTACCTTTGTTGTAGAATCGAAAGCTCCTTACCTATTATCGACCTTGTATTATCGACAAGATGGTGTCATGTCAGCGACATGACTCAATAGGACTCTTGGAGAGTAGCAAGTTGTGAGAATCAGTAGTCCACATCCGTATAAATGCTGAAGCCTTCAAATATGAAGGTTGATCCTCAATTTTGAAAGAAGAAACCATGGATTGGTGAATAGAGCTTATACTTTAGTCAATAATTAGTTGTTTAAATAATTTTTTAAGTTTATGTGTAATGTCATCAAGTGCAAATAAAAAAAATATTAACATTTTTGACCTTTTATCAGGCTCTATTCAATGTAATGTGTCCTCTAGTATTTTTCAGTGTCGTAAGATGAAATAGAATGCAGTATGGATCCTCTTCAGATACAGAGTATTGGTGTTTACACAGACCCACACCAACAGGCACAGGTAAGTTTTGGGATAGTATCTCGCTCATTGTGATATCATAGTCGGGATTGGATTGGATTTATTCAGTGTAAACAACAAGGATAGTTCAAGGAAGTCTAGAAGAAGACTTTTTTTCCAGTGGGGTCCTTTCTGGTGGTCATTGGGCAGTACACCGGGAGACAATCCCCTACTCTTTTCCGAAGAGTGTACTGCGTTCTTTAACATGCACATGGGCCATAAATGCACATGGGACCAACGGCTTAAACGTCTCATCCAAAAGACGGTGCGCTATTGTAACTTGTATTTCAGCCCTCCAGCTAAAACACAAGGAGAGGCAACGATGGGAATTGAACCGGGGACCTAGAGATCTCCACGGTTCAGCGCACACACAGTGGTACCACCAGATTAGCCAACTGAGCTAAATATAGAAAGTGTGTCGACTAAGAGTTGAAAATATTTATTTTTTCTTGTATTATGCAACCAAGAAGAACATTTAAATTTTATACTATAATACATTTTTAGGAATGGTTGTATTTTCCTTCTTACTTCCCTAGAGATGCTGGCAGATTTATTTTAATATTTTGAACGTAGAGCACCTTAACTTCCTAAGTTACAACTCCACTTATGTTCATATCTGTAGGTTCTCGGTTATTTTGAACAACTTAAGCAGTCACCAGATGGATGGAAGCTCTGTGGGGAGACCCTGAACAAAGGGGCTGCTGATGAAAATGTCTCCTTTTTCTGCTTCCAAGTCTTGGAGCACTTCATCATGACCAGGTGATCCTTTTAAGTTTATTTAGTGATGGGATGATGGTGATGATGGTGTACCCATGCCAACTTCTCATGCATTGGTGCGTGAATGCGCGAGTCACGTGCATGAGCGTCCACTTTTTACGTCTCATGCCTACAATACCTTGTATTCTCAGGCATCATAGAAAGTTTATAAAAGATGAAATTTATTGGCTGATGATACCATCAATTTCATAAAAATGAAGTGAATACAAGCCATATAAATTTCTTTTAACGAAGCTAAACTGACTGACAACTGTAATCACTTGCAGTTCAACCACTACAATTTCAAAAAATAACATAGAGGGTACTTTCATGAATTTTTTACATAGAGGGCGCTATATACTAATTTTATTTTTGTTTGTCTCTGTTGACAATGATCATGGTGATATTGATAATCATGGTGATGACGATTTTGATGCTGATGTTGGTGGTAGTGGTGGCAGTAGTGAGAGTGACAATAATAGTGACAATTTTATCATGATGATGAATGTACAATAATGATAGTGATTTTTGTTGTATTTTTGTTATATCTATTGTCATTGTTATATCCTCAAAAGGACTACATGACTGTCATAAACCTAAGAAATCTCCATTTTACAGGTTTAAGTCAAGTACTGCTGAGGACCAGCAACACCTTCGACAGATCTTGATGAACTGGTTACAGTTAAAGGTCAGTCACCCCATCTGTATTTTTTTCAAAACACCAAATTTAACAAGAAGTTTCATCATTCTGTGTCCTTAAATGATTATTTACTTACCCATGTGGTCCCTTATGGGACATATGGCTTAAATCAATACTCTCATTTATAAACCAAGTCACTGTTATATGCTTGAAAATGTGGTTGTTTTTTAGTCACAATTTTCAATCACTGACATTCTCAATATCATCATTTTACTATCTTAATTTCTTTATTAATTTATGCACACAATACATGTACCAAGGATTGTCAATAGCGAAATATGTCACTGTAATATGTGACAATTCCATTCTTAACACAATACACACATGATGCTTTACACAAACAAAATCCCAATATCAAGTTTAGGGAGTGGAGTTGTTTTGGTTGTGAGAAAATCTCCTGTAAGACAGAAATTGATCCCAGAACCCTGGGATTGGAAGGGAAGCATCTTAACCACCATGCTATTTAACTCCACTTCCAAATAATAACATTACACATACTTACTACCACCACCACCATCGATGACTATCATTCTCAATACCATCATCTCTGCTGTCATTGTAGAAGGCGAGACAGGGCAGTGGAAATTGTTGAGTATGAAAACGCTAGAGTTCGAGAACCTGCTTAAGTTGTTTGTTAAGACACTTTACTCCCATTACCTCCAGCGAGTTGAATCTTCAACGCTCTAACTGTATATAAAAGATCCACATGTTGCTGCCATAGACGCAGGTTTAAAGTTAACTCTCTCCCTCTTTCTTAAGATGTCCTCTCAAGTTTGTTTTTTTTGTATAAGAACAGTTGGCCTATTGTGTTGTGTCCATACAATTTCATTGCACATCCTTTGAGAAAAGTTGGAGTTAACTATAGTGTTCTGGTTTACGCTAGCCCCAGTGGTCCAGATGGATGGATTTATTCGGTGTAAACACCAAGTACAACTCACAGAAGTCTGAAGAAGACTTATTTCCAGTGAGATCCTTTTGGTGGTGATTGGGCAGTACATTGGGAAACAATACCCTACTCTTTTTTGAAGAGTGAACTGCGTTATGTAGCGTGCACATGGACCATAATACACATAGGACCAAATAAACGTCTCAACAGAAAGACAGTGTGCTCTCATAACTTGCATTATATTCTGGACTTTGGAAAGTAATACACACTAACCGGTGTCACATGGATTCCCCCATTTATGGAATTTTAGTTGCAAACCTATAGTTGTTGTTGCTTGATGGTTAATATGCTTGCTTTTCAATGGAATGACGCATCGGTTGTGGTTTGGACTCCTAACCTTGAGGTCAGGGGTTTGATAATCTCGCTGTGCAAGTCGCTTGTGTCCTTGGGCAAGGAACTTTATCTACATTTGTCTCTCTCTACCCAAGAGTATAAATGAGTACCTGGTAGGATGTTGTAGCATTGAATGTACTAGTTTCTTGCGCTAAGCAAGTAGTGCATGACTAGGTATACAACCCAGGGAGCGGAGAAGGTTGTTGGGACTATATAAATATTTGAGTATTATTATTATGGTTTTGGGTTCAATTCTCGTCATAGTCAGGATTATTATTCTAAATTTCAGTTTGCATTGGATTAATTTTGACCAGGACAAAAATTTCCTTCATCAAATCATATTTCAACTTGAATTAAGTACGAAGTAGTTTTTACCAAGCATATCGGGTAGTATACTTTTTCGCATACTTGTTCAGTCTAATCGTGAATACATTCTACGAAAAGGTCATCTAGTGATGTGTTGTAGCACATGATCTGAAAGAGTTATCTGAATCACAGTGTTGAAGTTGGACCTTTCCTGTCAGAAAAACACAGGCTTGTTATTCCTATATATATAAAGGCAATGTTACTTGTTTCCAATGTTTTTATTTTTACATGGTTGTGGTTTTAAATGTAAGTCAGAAATTTGGGCTGGGTCAAAGAGGACCTGTGGCAGCCACAGTGCAATTCCCACTCAACTTAAATACAAACCTATAACGGACACATACGGATACAGACATAATCCTTATCCTCTTAACTTTCAGTATAGGGGTAATTCGAGGAGCCAAGCTATCAGACTCCTATTAAACCCTGATGCTGACTTGATTTGAACTGGGGTCTTCAGCACAAGAAGAAGCAGGAACAATACCTTTCAGCCAACTGCTCAGCTCTGAGCTTTGACCAAACAAGCACAATGCAAACACCATTTAAGCCTCATAATTAGTCTTTTATGTAGAGAGCCTCAATGTATATGTTTGTCTTGTGTGTATTTTTGTCTTGTTTCAAGTTGCACCAATACACCATTAGAAGGGATGTAACATTAGGGAAGAAAAGAAAGGCTCTCACTAATTCTTACAAACATCCCTTTGTCATCATTTTTTAAAATCACAGGGGGTCCCAAGTGTCTCTTTATTTTGGGTTCTGTCCCAGAAATTGGGATGACCTCCCACACTCCTATAAGGCAGGGGCGTATCTAAAGGGGAGTGCGGGAGGGGGTGCAAAACTTTCTTGGGCCCCCCCCCCCCCTAGTCACCCACCAGAAATCATGGTCAAGTAGTTAAAAACCACATAAAACCACTTTATTTTGCGAATTAGTGCCCCTTAACTGATCATCAAGCGCCCCCCCCCCTTCTTAATCTTTGTGCCCCCCCCTCCCATCAGCACCCCCATTTTGAGATTTCTAGATACGCCGCTGCTACAAGGTTGAATAATGTAATGGAAAATAACCCATCTCCTGGGTATGTACTGTATGTGTGTTGTGTTGGGTGGGCGTGTGTGTAGTGGTGGTTGTGACTCTGCGGTATTAGGCCTAGTTACGCACGTATAGATGGAGCCTTGCGAGGCAGGATTTAATGTTTTTTTCATGCCATTATGTACCAGTTCTTATAGGCTAGACATATATAAATGCTGACTTAAAACATGTAGTATGATTTACTAACTAAATTAAAATATATATATTTTTTTTAATTTTTCAGCAAACGTGATTAATTAATTTTAATTTCATTATTGTGAATCTTGCAAGTTGCAGTTACCTTGCTAGAATTCTATGTTCTTTGATGAGATGTAATAAATCAGCCATAGCCTCTAACATGCCAATGAACCAAGCAAAGCCTTGTTGACTGCCAAGAACGCTTTACTAGCTAAATGCTAAATAAATAATAATATTTATAAATTTATATTTTAGGCCAACTGCAATGTGTAAACAAATGTAAAATTGTTAAATAAAAGTAAACAAATTGATGAAAATTGTTTGTTTTCTTCATTTTGTGTAATACTCTCATGTTGCACAGCGCGTTGTAAGGCGTCACAGCGCGTCGCTACAGGAGGCGATCGCTTCATGAAAAAAATCTCCCTATTTTTTGGTTTTCAAACTTGGGATCTCTGAGAGAAGGTTTCACTTTGTGTGCTGGTTTGCCATTGTATGTTATCCAGTGACCAGGGCTCAGCGCTTTTGATCATTCAATGTGGAATTGGGACTATATAAATATTTGAGTATTATTATTATTGTTTTGGGTTCAATTCTTGTCATAGTCTGAATTATTATTCTAAATTTAAGTTTGCATTGGATAAATTTTGACCAGGACAAAAATTTCCTTCATGAAATCATATTTCAACTTGAATTAAGTACGAAGTAGTTTTTACCAAGCATATCGGGTAGTATAATTTTTCGCATACTTGTTCAGTCTAATCGTGAATACATTCTACGAAAAGGTCATCTAGTGATGTGTTGTAGCACATGATCTGAAAGAGTTATCTGAATCGCAGTGTTGAAGTTGGGTCAGAAAAACACAGTCTTGTTATTCCTATATATATAAAGGCAATGTTACTTGTTTCCAATGTTTTTATTTTTACATGGTTGTGGTTTTAAATGTAAGTCAGTAATTTGGGCTGGGTCAAAGAGGACCTGTGGCAGCCACAGTGCAATTCCCACTCAACTTAAATACAAACCTATAACGGACACATACGGATACAAACATAATTCTTATCCTCTTAACTTTCAGTATAGGGGTAATTCGAGGAGCCAAGCTATCAGACTCCTATTAAACCCTGATGCTGACTTGATTTGAACTGGGGTCTTCAGCACAAGAAGAAGCAGGAACAATACCTTTCAGCCAACTGCTCAGCTCTGAGCTTTGACCAAACAAGCACAATGCAAACACCATTTAAGCCTCATAATTAGTCTTTTATGTAGAGCCTCAATGTTTATGTTTGTCTTGTGTGTATTTTTGTCTTGTTTCAAGTTGCACCAATACACCATTAGAAGGGATGTAACATTAGGGAAGAAAAGAAAGGCTCTCACTAATTCTTACAAACATCCCTTTGTCATCATTTTTTAAAATCACAGGGGTCCCAAGTGTCTCTTTATTTTGGGTTCTGTCCCAGAAATTGGGATGACCTCCCACACTCCTATAAGGCAGGGGCGTATCTAAAGGGGAGTGCGGGAGGGGGTGCAAGGCCCTCAAAACTTTCTTGGGGCCCCCTAGTCACCTGCCAGAAATCACGGTCAAGTAGTTAAAAATCACATAAAACCACTTTATTTTGCGAATTAGTGCCCCTTAACTGATCATCAAGCGCCCCCCCCCCCACCTTCTTAATCTTCGTGCCCCCCATGAGCACCCCCATTTTGAGATTTCAAGATACGCCACTGCTACAAGGTTGAATAATGTAATGGAAAATAACCCATCTCCCGCAAATTCAATATTGCATGTTTTTACTACTTTATTATCAACTGTCTCCCTGAAATTTAGTGCCGATGGGTAAGACCATGCTCAGCAGAATAAAATTAGATGTGCTTGATCTCCTGGAAGTGACTTGTGACCCTTGATATCATGACCACAGATACTAAGCTATTAAAAATGATATTCAATTTTAATTTTACTCAGATTACTTCTGGACATCCAGAAAAGACTTTCATCAAGAATAAAGCAGCACAGTTGTTCTCGTTGGTGTTTGTCTGCGACTTTCCGGCTGGATGGCCAACGTTCTTCTCTGATTTGCTGCACACGTTGCAGATGGGTAGCAAAGTGGTTGACATGTATCTGCGGATTCTATTGGCCATAGATTCTGAGGTCGTTGACCGGGAGATTGTTCACACCCCTGAGGTAGGTTGTACTTTGTATTATGGGATTGAATCGTAAATTTCATATCGATATGATATATTCAGTCATGATACACAATACAAACATAAATATACATTCTTTTGTGGGATTGTCCCACTTTTATTTGTTCCTTCATTTCCTTCATAACCAAAAATTCACATTTTCCATTAACACTCTCCCCGCCAAACACGGAGATCTCTGTTTTTGGTAAAACAACGCTTGACCGCCAAACATGGAGATCTCCATGTTTCAGATTTTTTTTACATCCGATAGATGTTGTAATTGCCAACATGTACTAACAATTTGAACACTATATTTAGTCTGTAAGTATTTCACTATTGTTTATTTACATTAGTGTTTTGATTTACTTTCACAAAATCATGATTATCTCAGCTTCGAAATTGCATAACAGTCATTTTCATTTTACTGTTAACGGGTCACAGATTGTGATTATAAAAGTGTTTGGTACCATTGTAAACCTAAAATGTTCTTGTAGTATTCATTACATGACATTCTGATCACATACGCACTGGCGGTCAATATAAATATTGTTTTATTACTATTGCCATATTTATCATTTATCCTGAATTTTTACTTTTTTGTATTTCCCTCACATCCAGCAACAAGTACACTTGCTACTTACAAGATTAAACAATAGTTTATAAACAAAATCCCTTTTTGAGGTCTATAGAGTGGAGTTGATTTTAGTTGTGAGAAAAAATAGGGACTGGAAAAGGACAAATCATTTTTTTTTACATTGTGAGATGAGCGTTTGGTGTGTAGCAACAGTTGGCTGAATCAGTTGAACCAAAAACAGCAGAAAACATTTTCCCCTGGAGCTTAATATTTGTTCTAAATGAATGCATATTTTCGGCTTAAACTTTTCATCTCAAACTGAAATTTCCACTGAATAATTTCAGATAATTTATACTCCAAATATTGAAATGTATGACATCTTGTTGAGATTCAGTATTTAAACATTAATCATCACTTCAATTTCTTTTCTTTTCTTTTGTAAAATATAGGAAGCCCAAAGAAACACGCTTCTTAAAGACGAGATGCGTGCACGATGTGTGACTGAGCTCGTTGAATCCTGGTACCAGATCCTAGAAACGTATGAAAGGTCACACCCAGAATTAACCTGTGACTGTATCGAGGTCATAGGACTTTACGTGTCATGGATAGACATTGGTCTGATCGCAAATGACCGGTTTGTCGGAAAGTTATTAAACTATCTAGGAATTGATGTTTTACGTGAATCTGCGTGTGATTGTCTGCATGATATCATCAATAAGGGGATGGACCCTATTATGAAAACTGAACTCATTGAGTCTTTGATGAAGGTTCTTGAAGATATTCGTGTCATTCCTCCAAAGGAAGTGAGTATTATACATCTGCTTAGCTTTTTTATTAACATGTTTGCTGCCAGGAACGTGAGTTGACGTCCAATAGGGTTCACTCACACCTGTCCAACATACCGCTGTTGTATTGCACATAAACTCACTAGCTGTGAATAATGATCTAAAAAATAACTACTGTATATTTGTTCGTGTTTTTCTACAGTTTAGAAATAATTTTCATCATGGTGGCAGCCTTTATGCTTTGGCATATAGGACGTAACCAAGGAAAAGGCTTGATAGTCAATGTGTTAATATTTTACTTTTATGAATTTTTTTTGCTATTTATATATTTTTTACTTAATTTTTTAGTGTTTTTTATACTTCTATATTTTTTTATGATATTTATTTGATTAATGTTACTTATTTGATTTTGTTTGTACTACTGTATTGACTTATTATTATTTTCTTAATTTTTTTATATCTTACTCTTATAATAGGCTTGACCCTCCCCGACCCTGCTGGTACTGCCTGTATCCGAGAGGAAGGTTTAAAATAATAAAACAAAATCATCCTTTAGTACCTGCTGTTATAAATTAATGTTTTTTGTGCTGTATAGGTGATGGCAATTATACGTTAACGTTTAAAAACTAAGCAAAACGGAGCTTTGGATTTGTGCGACGAGGCGACGCTAGAATGAAATCACTCATGCGTGACCGTCCTACCTGGCGTCCTAAGTTCTCTGCATACTTAGATTTGGCCAAATTGCGTTCCAGAATTTACTCGACGAGGTGACCTTAACGTTCTCACTTGCGCAGATGACTTTTACTGACGTCATTTCGTTCTACGTCCTACCGTCATCGTGCAATCGAGAGCTCCCTAAAGTTACGTGAACTTGACTATAGCCCTATTCACACTATCAAATTTTATTTGACAAAAACATGTGACATGCCTATATATGGACATGATAACATCATATCATGAACATATACAGTATAGGCATACAACAGGTTAGGCATACAACAGTTTTTTTGTCAATGAAATTTTGATAGTGTGGACATAGTTTCTGATTACTTGCCTGCTCATTGAAACAGCATATTTACTTTATTTTATATGTATTCAACTAGATGTGTGCCTCAAACCTTTGTTCCTTGGCTCTACCTCTTAAGCCCTGTCAAGATTATCACATTTGCTTTGCCTAAATGTTCATGATGTGCCTGTATGGTCACTTCACAACCATTTGTTTTTGTCTCTCGACAGGACTTTTAATTGCTCTGTCACACTAATACATTTATGCAACAAATTTGTGTGGTGTACCCAAATTTTGGCATGATGATGTCATACCATGAAACCTCGAATTGAAGTCCAATGGGCTTAATCTTGAGAGAAAGCCCATCTTGATTGAAGCCACCTCTTTAGTTTTCAAAATTACCCTCGAAAAAGAAGCCCATCTCGAAATGAAGACCATGGCTTCTTTTCGAGATTATACAGTTGATACACTCTACATGAATTTTTAAAAAAAATTAACTAATAAAAACCATGCTTAGATTATACGTTAATTTATGTGATTTAATGCCAGTTAATACACTCCATGATAGAGATTGAAGTTATAGTGGCCCTATTTATTGTTTTATAGTTAATAATTCACAAAATTTACAACATTCATTTTGAAAAGAAGCCTCCTTTTTAGTTTGCAGTAGCCCCAAAGGGAAGCCCATCTCAAAAAAAAGGCCACCTCGAAAAAAAGCCCATTCAAAGGTTGCAAAAAAAGCCCAGGGCTTCAGTTCAAGGTTTTACTGTGTTAATACAGTATAGCCAAATATGGGCATATCACTGTTTTCTTTATTAGCAAGATTATACAGTGGTCCCATTAAAGAACAAGTCCTTAAATACTGTACTAGGGACTAGTGATTTTCTTACTCAGTGTTGCTGGTACTTAAGTAAAAAAAAAAATGAAATTAAACAGAAAAATGATTAAAATGTACTTTTGAACAATTTCAAATATACAATTTTGTTTCTCCATTTAGGTCTGTACTGCCTCTAACTATAAATAGTGGTTAAAAAACAAATCTGATAAATGTATATTAGGATTGTTTCTAAAAATAAAGTAAAAAGTGTCACTTATTTGTCACAATTTTGCGGACAAAGCTAAACGGTTTTCAAGCTTTTGCCACAGACAATACATTTAAAATGGTGCCCATGTGCTTTTCTGGACAAACAAATTCAATTCAATGCTGATTATTACTTCCCATATAACAGTGAACTCAAAGAAATGTAGGGCAGTTTTCCGCTGGCACCAGCCAAAAAAGAGTCTTTCATATTTTTTCATTTCTCTTTTAATCCTTTACTAATTTTCCATATCCGCTATTGCTTTTAGACTACGTGCTTTGTAGAACATTCAACTCGCTTTCTTTATAGCTAGATTGGTGGTAAACACGTTTGTTTTAACTTGCATGTGCATTTCGCAATGTGCGAGTTAAAATGGGAAATAAGCGTCTGTGTCATTGATGAGTTTCACATTTTCATGACCAATAGTAATGTAAGATATAAATTTGCTGCAGCGCATTAAGGTCCCAAATGCTGTTATTTAGTTCAAAACAAACTTAAAATGTTGAAAAAAAGATGTTTTTTTAGACGGTACTGTACTCTGCCATTTGAGGGTTAATTTGCCACATAAATTGAGTGATTTACCTCATGCAAGTCAGATATGCAATCGGTAAAACACCGTAATGTATAGCCATAATATCGGTGCTGGTTGCGAAAGGGAGAACCAAGTTCTTCCATTAAACTGCATAAGCCCAATCCTGAGCATTCTGGCAGTTGGTGTAGGAGGCTACGATTGTAGATTGGTATGCTGAGATTATATTTGTGTGGGAGTTAGTGCACAAACTAGTCCACCCCCGAGCTCTTTGAGACAGTTTTGGTATAAAATGCTAATATCAGGGATTTAGTTATGGTGGGTGGAGCCACGCAGCCTTACAGTTTTCCACCCAGTCTAAACCTAATTTTTTTTTATGGCACCCACCCTTATTAACCCACTTTTCCATCCTTAAAATCCACTCTTATTATTTAGAGATTTACCAATGTCTATCACCCACCTACCCTTAAAATGTCTATCACACACCCTTAGTTTTCTACAGTTACAACCCTGCGCTATGCAGAGATCCCAAGTTTGAAAACCAAAAAATAGGGAGATTTATTTCGTGAAGCGATTGCCTCCTGTAGCAACGCGCTGTAACGCCTTACGACGCGCTGTGCAACATGAAAGTCTTGCACAAAATGAAGAAAACAAACAATTTTCATCAATTTGTTTACTTTTATTTAACAATTTTACATTTGTTTACACATTGCAGTTGGCCTGGTGGCCTAAAATGTAAATTTTTAAATATTAATATTTATTTAGAATTTTGCTTGTAAAGCATTCTTGGCAGCAGTCAACAAGACTTTGCTTGGTTCATTG